>NC_052152.1:1657408-1759806 GCF_902713615.1 Scyliorhinus canicula | reverse complement strand
CCTCCTTTTGAACCTCAATTCCATCTAGCCTGGTCGACTGAACCTGAGTGTTCTCCTCGACAACATTGTCTTTCTCCAGTGTAAACACTGATGAAAAATATCCATTTAACGCTTCCCCTATCTCCTCTGATTCCACACACAACTTTCCACTACTATCCTTGATTGGCCCTAATCTTACTCTAGTCATTCTTTTGTTCCTGATATACCTATAGAAAGCCTTAGGGTTTTCCTTGATCCTATCCGCCAACGACTTTTCGTGTCCTCTCCTCGCTCTTCTTAACTCTCCCTTTAGGTCCTTCCTGGCTAACTTAACTCTCAAGTGCCCTAACTGAGCCTTCATGTCTCATCCTAACATAAGCTTTCTTCTTCTTCTTGACAAGTGCTTCAACTTCCTTAGTAAACCACGGTTCCCTTGCTCAACAACTTCCTCCCTGCCTGACAGGTACATACTTATCAAGGACACGCAGTAGCTGTTCCTTGAAAAAGCTCCACATTTCGATTGTACCCATCCCCTGCAGTTTCCTTCCCCATCCTATACATCCTAAATCTTGCCGAATAGCATCATAATTGCCTTTCCCCCAGCTATAATTCTTGCCTTGCGGTATATACCTATCCCTGCCCATTGCTAAAGTAAACATAACCGAATTGTGATCACTATCACCAAAGTGCTCACCTACATCTAAATCTAACACCTGGCCGGGTTCATTACCCAGTACCAAATCCAATGTGGCCTCGCCCCTTGTTGGCCTGTCTACATACTGTGTCAGAAAACCCTCCTGCACACATTGTACAAAAACTGACCTGAGGCCCGCTACAAAAACATCGCATACCGCCAATTCCCTGTGTTCAGCCGCGGTAACCGCTTGGTAATTACAGTCATTGGACAAATTGTTAAGTTCTCTTAGGAATTCGGCGAGTGATTCCGTAGGCCGCTGACGGCGAGTCGTAAACACATGGCGAGCGTAAACTTCATTAATTGGCCTTACATACATTTTTTTGAGAACTGCTAGCGCCGCAGTATATGAACTGGCCGAGTTTAGTTGTGTTGAGATTCTGTGGCTCACCCTCGCGTGCAGTAGACTTAGCTTCTGATCCTGTGTAGTTTCGGCTGTGCTCGCTTCGGCCAGGTAGGCCTTAAGCACCGGATCTAATGGGAGAAGATGTCTTTAGCCTCTGCATCCTGCGGGTTGAGTTCCAGGCGTCCAGGCTTGAGGGCCGATTCCAAATCGATCTTTACTGTTCTTAAGTCGATTAAATTGATGGAACCATCAATTCACCAGACACGTTGTTTCCAATGTGAATCTAGGCTTTAGTCGACTTACTTCAGAGCCAGCCTGTTACCTGTCGATGAACTCGTAGTGACCCAGGCTGACTCTGGACACGGATACTTACACAGCTGCACTAGGGGGAGAAGTCGGGGGCGGAACCAAGGGTGGAGCCCAGTACAAGTTCCTAAGTGCTCCCAGCGCTACTCCCCCTAGTGGTAGGATGGCGCTGCAGCGCTTACAATAACAGTGTGAATTAGTATACAGTAGTCCCCCTTTATAACGCGGGTGTTGGGGTCCAAGACAGTCACCCGCGTTGCATCCGAGCCGCGGATATCCACGATGGGGGTTAATTTTAGAATACAGGGCTACAGAGGGGAGGGGCGATGTGAGACCATGCTGGTCTTGCAGAGGCCCGTGTGACCTCCTCCTGTGTTCTCTGCTCTCCCTCCAATCAGCCGGCAGTGTCAATTTCAGCGGCCGGCTCACTTTGATCCGGAGAGGGAAGCTGCTCTCTCACTGAAACAATCAGCCGGCCGCTGAAGTTGACACTGCCGGCTCCTCTCTCCCTCCAATCAGAAACATTAAAACTTAAAAGTTGGATTTTAAGTCCTTGATCGACTCACCCGGTTGCTGGACGCGAGTGGAGAGTATATGCCTCGCAAACAGAGTGTTCGTCGACTGGATGTAATTTTCTTTGAGAAGTTCCATGGCGCGTGCGCAGTTCGGTGCTTCCTGTATCAGCGGGAACACGCTGGAGCTCATTCTTGAGTAGAGGAGTTGAATTTTCTGAGCTTCCGATGGTGCAGGGTCTGCTGAGGTGATGTAGGCCTCGAAGCAAGCCAGCAAGTGATTAAAGTCTTTTCTGGCGTTTGGCAATTGCGGATCCAGCTGCAAGCGATCGGGTTTTATTCTGATGTCCATGATTGCGGAAAATCTCACGGTAATAAATTGATGCGCTAACAATTGCACACAAAGACTCGAATCGGTACAAGAGAGGCTTTATTACCGTGAGATGTTTATCCTCCGACTGCAGCTGGTAGAATGGCAGCTCAGGAGAACTCATGAATATTTATCTGGCTCTTTGTTACCGCAATGCGGGCCAACCACCTATCCCATGCGCCATTCCCCCAGACATGGGGCCTGCTCACCCAAAATGCACTGCCCACACAACCGTGGCCTCGGACCTGGGCCCAGGGCTGGGGCCCATGTCCTCAGTTTTTGGAGATTGGCTGCTGCGTCTGTGGTGCTGCTTCCCGCAGTGTTCAAGCAGCGTCCATGTATCAAGGTGTGATTGGGATGCGCACAATGGGCCCCACATGCTGCATGGCCCACCCATCCACGGGAATCCACTTCAGATGTGTGAAGTTCTCCCTTAACCACGATTGCCAATTCCCTATGAGCCGCATGGCCAGAGGACTCTACGGTCAGCAAGAGTTATTGGTGGTTGGCAGGGGTAGACGGGCAGGAACTAGGGCTGTAGAGTGGATCCAGGGGTTGGCATGGAGGACCCCCGCGCGTTTGCCCCCTACTGCAGAGCACACCCCAGCCCCGTTCTCTCCCCACCCACCCCCGTTCTCTCCCCACCCACTCCCAGCCTCGTTCTCTCCCCACCCACCCCCAGCCCCGTTCTCTCCCCACCCACCCCCAGCCTCGTTCTCTCCCCACCCGCCCCGTTCTCTCCCCACCCACCCCCAGGCCCGTTGCCTCCAGGGTGGCCCACCCACAACCGGGGCTGTACAATCCTGGTTGCCCCCCCAACTTCCCTCTGAGCAGTTGGACAGCAAGCCCAGTGCCCCTGGGCTCATTGCCTGGGAGCGAAGATGGCCACCCATCTCCTAGGGTCACCGCAGCAATCCTTCTGCCAGGTTCATGTTTTTCAAAAGAAGCACTAATTTCCACCAGTGTGACCACTTGGTGGGGAGGCCGTTGGATATGGGGTGGCTCCGGTTGATTGTATGGAAATAGTGATGATTATTGGTTTCTCGCCACGCTCCGGCGAGATCCCGATTTTGCCTATGGGAGCGGGCTGGTTTCATTGCAAACAGCTTGCCGCCTGGCACGGTTCCTGTTTATGGCCTCTCCTGCTATTAACCGGCTTTGTTGCTCGAGCGAAACGAGGCCATTGAATCGCGCCCCTAATGTCCCCCCACCTCCAAACTCAACATTACATTTCCTGCTGTGTCTCTATAAAGTCCAGGCTCCCATTTACTTTATCAATGACTTTCTCACCCTGCCCTGCCATCCTCAGCAATTTTTGCAGATATACCCCCAGGTGCCTTTGCTCCTGCATGCTGAGAATGGTACACTCCGCTGTATATTGTGTCTCTCTTCCTACCAAAACATATCACATCACGATTCTCAGCACAAAATTTCATCTGCAACTTGTCTGTCCATTTCCCCAGCATGTCCATATCCTCCTGAACTCTATCTGCAACTTGTCTGTCCATTTCCCCAGCATGTCCATATCCTCCTGAACTCTATCTGCAACTTGTGTGTCCATTTCCCCAGCATGTCCATATCCTCCTGAACTCTATCACCATCTTCACTGCTCAGCCCACCAATGCTTTGTGTCATTTAGAAATTGTGCCTGTACAGTTTAGATCATGAATATATTTCAAGAAGAGCAATGGGCCAAGTGTCAGAAAGGGGAATGGAAACAGATTCGATCGTAACATTGAAAAGGAAATTGCCTAAATATCTGGAGGAAAAATAGCCAGGGATCTGGGGATAGTGTGGGAGGAATTGTTCAGCTCTTTCACAGAGCTGGATTTCAGCCCAGAGGTAGACAGGCCGTTCGATTGAGCAGGGTGAGATTTATTTTCATTCATGCCAGCATTTATTGTCCAACCCCAATTGCCCTTGAGAAGATGCTGGTGAGCTGCTACCTATTGCCATCCAGGATTTTGATTCAGCTGATGTTAAGCTGAGTAATGTCTTGTTTTATGCTTGTCAGGATGAATAATTAAATTCTGTGTTGAGTACAGAAACTCTTAGGGCACGATTCTCCGCCCCCCACGACGGGTCGGAGAATAGCGGGAGGGCCTTCCCGACATTTTTCCCGACCTCCCGCTATTCTCTCGCCCCCCCCCCCCCCCCCCCCCCCCCCACGGCCGCCCCACGACACGAATCGCTGCTCGCCGTTTTTTTTACGGCGAACAGCGATTCTCCCCTGGCCGATGGGCCGAGTTCCCAGGCCTTTACGGCCGTTTTCACGAACGCAAACACACCTGCTCTCACCGTTCGTGAAAACGGCCGCAAAGTTCCGTCCCGACAACCATGTCACCGATTGGCACGGCCGCACCACGGCCATGCCAAGGGTGGCATGGGCCCGCGATCGGTGCCCACCGATCGTGGGCAGCGGGTCCGAAACCCGCGCACTCTTTGTTTCTCCGCCGCCCCGCAGGATCAGTCCGCGGGGCAGCTGAGGGGCATGATGGCCCGCGCATGCGCGGGTTTGATGCATATGCGTGATGACGTCATCCGCGCATGCGCGGGTTGGAGCCATCCAATCCACGCATGCGCGGCTGACGTCATCGTGCGCATCAGCCGCCGTTACCCTTGGCGCGCGGGCTTAACGACGGTCGCTAAGCCTGCGATGCCGTGGTTCACGGGGCCGCGCTCCTAGCCCCGACTGGGGAGGAGAATCGGGTCCCGGGAGGGGGCGCGGAGGCTGCCGTGAAACACGGCCGGTTTCACGGCAGCCTTTACGACTCTCCGCATTTGCGGAGAATCGCGCCCTTAATGTTCACCTGAGGTTTGCTTCTAAAAATTATAGTTGGTTCAAGCACAATGGCACATAATGGACTGATGCCACATAAGAATATAAGAAATAGGAGCAGGAGTAGGCCATCTGGCCCCTCGAGCCTGCTCCGCCATTCAATGAGATCATGGCTGATCTTTTGTGGACTCAGCTCCACTTTCCGGCCCGAACACCATAACCCTTAATCCCTTTATTCTTCAAAAAACTATCTATCTTTACCTTAAAAACATTTAATGAAGGAGCCTCAACTGCTTCACTGGGCAAGGAATTCCATAGATTCACAACCCTTTGGGTGAAGAAGTTCCTCCTAAACTCAGTCCTAAATCTACTTCCCCTTATTTTGAGGCTATGCCCCCTAGTTCTGCTTTCAGCCGCCAGTGGGAACAACCTGCCCGCATCTATCCTATCTATTCCCTTCATAATTTTAAATGTTTCTATAAGATCCCCCCTCACCCTTCTAAATTCCAACGATTACAGTCCCAATCTACTCAACCTCTCCTCATAATCCAACCCCTTCAGGTCTGGGATGAACCTAGTGAATCTCTTCTGCACACCCTCCAGTGCCAGTATGTCCTTTCTCAAGTAAGGAGACCAAAACTGAACACAATACTCCAGGTGTGGCCTCACTAACACCTTATACAGTTGCAGCATAACCTCCCTAGTCTTAAACTCCATTCCTCTAGCAATGAAGGACAAAATTCCATTTGCCTTCTTAATCACCTGTTGCACCTGTAAACCAACTTTCTGTGACTCATGCACTAGCACACCCAGGTCTCTCTACACAGCGGCATGCTTTAATATTTTATCGTTTAAATAATAATCCCGTTTGCTGTTATTCCTACCGAAATGGATAACATCACATTTGTCAACATTGTATTCCATCTGCCAGACCCTAGCCCATTCACTTAACCTATCCAAATCCCTCTGCAGACTTCCAGTATCCTCTGCACTCTTCGCTTTACCACTCATCTTAGTGCCGTCTGCAAACTTGGACACATTGCCCTTGGTCCCCAACTCCAAATCATCTATGTAAATTGTGAACAATTGTGGGCCCAACATGGATCCCTGAGAGACACCACTAGCTACTGACTGCCAACCAGAGAAATACCCATTAATCCCCACTCTTTGCTTTCTATTAATTAACCAATCCTCTATCCATGCTACTACTTTACCCTTAATGCCATGCATCTTTATCTTATGCAGCAACCTTTTGTGTGGCACCTTGTCAAAGGCTTTCTGGAAATCCAGATATACCACATCCATGGGCTCCCCGTTGTCTACTGCACTGGTAATGTCCTCAAAAAATTCCACTAAATTAGTTAGGCACGACCTGCCCTTTATGAACCCATGCTGCGTCTGCCCAATGGGACAATTTCTATCCAGGTGCCTCGCTATTTCTTCCTTGATGATAGATTCCAGCATCTTCCCTACTACCGAAGTTAAGCTCACTGGCCTATAATTACCCGCTCTCTGCCTACCTCCTTTTTTAAACAGTGATGTCACGTTTACTAATTTCCAATCCACCGGGACCACCCCAGAGTCTAGTGAATTTCGGTAAATTATCACTAGTGCATCTGCAATTTCCCTAGCCATCTCTTTTAGCACTCTGGGATGCATTCCATCAGGGCCAGGAGACGTGTCTACCTTTAGCCCCATTAGCTTGCCCATCACTACCTCCTTAGTGATAACAATCCTCTCAAGGTCCTCACCTGTCATAGTCTCATTTCTATCAGTCGCTGGCATGTTATTTGTGTCTTCCACTGTGAAGACTGACCCAAAAAACCTGTTCAGTTCCTCAGCCATTTCCTCATCTCCCATTATTAAAACTCCCTTCTCATCCTCTAAAGGACCAATATTTACCTTAGTCACTCTTTTTTGTTTTATATATTTGTAAAAACATTTACTGTCTGTTTTTATATTCTGAGCAAGTTTACTCTCATACTCTATCTTACTCTTCTTTATAGCTTTTTTAGTAGCTTTCTGTTGCCCCCCTAAAGATTTCCCAGTCCTCTAGTCTCCCACCAATCTTTGCCACTTTGTATGCTTTTCCCTTCAATTTGATACTCTCCCTTATTTCCTTAGATATCCACGGTCGATTTTCCCTCTTTCTACCGTCCTTCCTTTTTGTTGGTATAAACCTTTGCTGAGCACTGTGAAAAATCGCTTGGAAGGTTCTCCACTGTTCCTCAACTGTTCCACCATAAAGTCTTTGCTCCCAGTGTACCTTAGCTAGTTCTTCTCTCATCCCATTGTAATCTCCTTTGTTTAAACACAAAACACTAGTATTTGATTTTACCTTCTCACCCTCCATCTGTATTTTAAATTCCACCATATTGTGATCGCTCCTTCCGAGAGGACCCTAACTATGAGAACATGAATCAATCCTGTCTCATTACACAGGACAAGACCTAGGACCCCTCTAGTTCCCTCATAGGTTCTATTACATACTGTTCTAGGAAACTATCGCGGATACATTCTATAAACTCCTCCTCAAGGTTGCCTTGACCGACCTGGTTAAACCAATCGACATGTAGATTAAAATCCCCCATGATTTCAACATGCATCTGCCAGTCTTTTCCACAGAGACGTGGCAACAAGCTCTGTCTATTTATTATGAGAACAATTTTCAAAGGACAGTGAGAGATTTCTGAAAACCTTTATATTCAACATTTTATTTTTAAAGAAATAAATTTTGCTAAATGATGAATCACAGCACTGCCTACTCCTCAATAAGGAACTTGTTCTCCTTATTAAATACACCTTAAAGTAACAATCAGCAGAGCCAGACACTTCTTTTATTTGTGTTGTGAACATTTTCAGGCTGCAGCCCAGTGCTTCTCTGGAACTGCCCTCTGCCCAGCTACCTCTGCAGGGTACCACCAGCCTCAGTCTGCATTCACTTTTGAACCTGTCTCAGTCTCAGCATCTCCCTCTTCACCAATAAAAGTGTCTTCCCCAGGGTCATTAGTATCAGGAGCATCTGCCTCAGGAGCATCTGCCTCAGGAGCGTCTGTCGCAGGAGCGTCTGTCGCAGGAGCGTCTGTGTCAGGAGCGTCTGTGGCAGGAGCGTCTGTCGCAGGAGCGTCTGTCTCAGGAGCGTCTGTCTCAGGAGCGTCTGTCTCAGGAGCGTCTGTGGCAGGAGTGTCGGTCACAGCGGTGTCAGTCCCAGGAGCGTCTGTCTCAGGAACATCAATTGGCTCTGCAACATTGTCAACTTGTTCATCCAGTTCAAGTGCATCACTCTTTACATCCGCCTTGAATGCTGTAAGAATGAAATGAAACACAAACTATAATTCCAATCATAGAAACAGAAAGATTTACAGCACAGGTGACCAATTGGGCATCATTTCGCAGCCTCATCGCCCCTGACCAGGGATGCAGCGAGGCTGGTGAATCTCGTGAGAAGCCTCTTGGAGATTCTCAGCGCTTAAGACGACTTGCGAGATTCATTTGAACCTCGTGAGGCATCGTGATCTGATCTCACCCTTGCTGGGTGATATCCATACATACATATTTAAATGAACCTAATAGCTCATTTAAACATGTCTGTGCCGTATTCTCCCAGGATTTCCAACTCATGGCCTCCCCAACAAGGCCTGGACCAGGCCCTGTTTATTGAACCAAATGTGGACCAGGCCTAATGGCACCTGGGGGGGGGGGGGGGGGGGTCACCCAGGTCTTTGGAAACCCCAGGTGGTCAGGTACAGGGCAGGGTGGCCCACTGGCTCTCCCTCTGCACTCAGGTACTCCGCTACTCCCAGCCTGACACTTTCATACTGCCACGCTGGCACTGCCAAGGTGCTCAGGTGGCAGTGCCAGGCTGGCACAGGTACTGCCAGGATTCCCAGGTGCCAGGGTTGCACTGCCAAGGGTCTGGGCCTGAGGTGGGCCATGCCCATGAAAAGGGGGCTGGGCGTGTAGGGCATGTACAAAGGGGTCCTTACAGGGAGGGTCCAAGAGGGTGGGTGGGGAGGCCTGAAAGGGGAGGGGGCCCTCACTGACCCACAAGGGGGCACGATTCTCCCATGTCGCGCCGTATGCGCCATGTTTTCTGTTCCTGTGCTGGACTTTTCTTTGTTCTTTGTTGTTCACATCTGCGTCCTCTGCCTCCACACACAGATTACCTTTCCCCTCTTGAATTGGCCTGACTCTTTCCTGAGTTATTTTCTTGCTCTTTGAGTTTCCCACGATTCTACTTGTCAATACTTTTTCATGCCTTCTCCTTGCTTTCCTGATTTCCTTTTTAATTTAATTATTTCACATTCTGCACTGCTCGAATGTTTTCTGTCGTGATCAGCTCATGGAATCCACAGGTTTTTAATCAACATCCTGGGGGTTACCGTTTAAAAAAAATAAATTTAGAGTACCCAATTCATTTTTTCCAATTAAGGGGCAATTTAGCGTGGCCGATCCACCTACCCTGCACATCTTTGGGATGTGGGGGTGAAACCCACGCAGACATGGGGAGAATGTGCAAACTCCACAGGACAGTGACCCAGAGCCGGGATTGAACCTGGGACCTCAGCGCCGTGAGGCAGCAGTGCTAACCATTACGCCACCATGCTGCCCCTCTGGCGGTTATCATTGACCAGCAACTGAACTGGATCAGTCACATTAATACTGTGACTACCAGAGCAGGTCAAGGCTGGGATGTCGGCTGAGAAACTCACCACTTCCTGACTCCCCAAACCCTGTCCGAGGCACAAATCAGCACTTGCCTGGATGAGTGCAGTTCCAATGACACGCAAGAAGCTCAACACCATCCAGGGAAAAGCAGCCACTTGATTGGCTCCCCATCCACCACCTTAAACATTCAAATGGGAACCGCACCACCTGGAGGTTCCCCTCCAAGCCACTCACCACCCTGACTGGGAAATATATCGGCTGTTCCTTCACTGTCACTGGGGCAAAAACCTGGAACTCCCTCCCTAACAGCACTGTGGGTGCACCTACACCACATGGACAGCAGTGGTTCAAGGCAGCTCACCACCACCTTCTGAAGGGCAGTTAGGAATGGGCAATAAAAGCCGGCCTAGCCAGGTACACCCACATCCCATAAAATATATTTTTTAAATTAGACTTCTCCTACCTAACTCTTCATCTCATCCTGTCAGCATCGTTTTATATTTATACCCTTCCCTTCTATCCCTTTGGACTTGTATATCTTGGCCTTAAATGCATCTCTGCTTTTCACAACTACTGCCTCTGGTAGTCAGTTCCACAGTCTCACCCCTTTCTGGTTAAGCAAGTTTCTCTTGAATTCACCTTTTGGTTCATTTCATGTCACAGTGGATTTGGGCAGACATAACACAACCAGCTAAAGTGCAATTGGTGCTGAGTGAAGAGACAGGCCTATTGTTGAGACATGTTGGACTTACTTGGAGAATATAATGTCAATCCCGACAATTTCTCTGCCTTCCACTTCAGAACAGTGACAGTTACAGCTTCCTCCTCCGCCATCTCTTCTTCAGTCTTGTCCTGTCGTAGAGAGTTAGTAAGATTCCACACTTGATATCCAAAACTCTCATGTTTGTTTCTTCACCCACACCAGCTCCGAATATCTAACATCCAATCTCACCTCTTTGGCTGCAAGTCCACCAATCCCTTTCATTTAATATTATCATCCTCAGGATTAAATTCCTTCTTGGATTTGAATCCATGCCCTGCATCTCTGTAACCTCTTTCAACCATCTAATCCGTTCACAACTCTCCCTTCCTCTGTCTCTAACTCTTTATCCATCTCCCCAGATGGAGCACACACTTTTCATTCACTGATTCCAATGCAAAACAGCATCACACAACCCAGAAATAACAACCTGCGTGTATAAATACACTCCTAACACAGAAAAACAATCACAGCACTTCAGAGACACCCACTCCACTGCCACCATATCCCCATTCACCTCCGTCCCACCCACATTCACCCCCGTCCCACCCCACCCCCATTCACCCCGTCCCACCCCCAACCACCTCCGTCCCACCCACATTCACCCCGTCCCACTCCCCATTCACCCCCATCCCACCCCACCCCACCCCCCATTCACCCCGTCCCACCCCCAACCACCCCCCTCCTACCCCCATTCACCCCGTCCCACCCCATCCCCCCATTCACCCCCCGCTCCCATTCACCCCGCCCCCCCATTCACTCCCGTCCCCCCTACACACCCCATCCCCCCACCCCCCATTCACCCCCGTCCCCCCCATTCACCCCGTCCCCCCCACCCCCCATTCACCCCCGTCCCCCCTACACACCCCATCCCCCCACCCCCCATTCACCCCCGTCCCCCCCATTCACCCCGTCCCCTCCACCCCCCATTCACTCCCGTCCCCCCCACCCCCCATTCACCCCTGTCACACTGAGGGCTGTGGTGATGACAGCGGGCCTGTACATTGCAGGCGGGGGGGGGGGGGGGGGGGGGGGTGGATGGTCTTTATTGTCAGACACTCGCTGCATTATTTTGTAGAAAGCTGAGTTGATGTCGCTGACCTGGTGCTAGCTCTCTTAAATCATTGTTAGCTTTTTGAGGGAGGAGGCTGCTGCTGGATGATGTGTGAGGTGATTAGCCACGGTCAGTTTGATGGGAAATAGTATGGGGGGGGGGGGTCACACAGCCTTTCTTGGCCCCAGTCCAGAATTTGAAGGCCTCTGCTTCAGATCTCCCAGTCACATTATCACGAAGCTATTGCGGCGTGTGCAGAAGTTTTTTGGATAACTTTGGAGCTCAAACCGGAGCCTCGTGGAAGAGGCTCTTTCTCATGTATTGCAAAATGTTACAAGTTTCCCTTTGGGGATGTGGCAGTGGTTAGTGCTGCTGCCTCACAGCACCACGGACACAGATTTAATTGTAGAGTTTGTACGTTCTCTCTGTGTCTGCATGGGTTTCCTCCGGGTGCTCCGGTTTCTTCCCACAGTCCAAAGATGTGCAGGCAAGGTGGGGTTACTGGGATAGGGTGGGGGAGTGGGCTTAGATGGGGTGCTCTTTCAGAGGGTCGATACAGACTCGATTGGCCTCCTTCTGCACTGTTCTATTCTCTGATTCTATAAAGATTTAGTTACCCGATGCATGACTACGAAGACTTCTTCAGACCAACCAAACTGTGTACAGCACAACATCTTTCACTGGGCAAAGGCAGGGTCTTCTTTGAGGTCAGTGGATAAGGTAGAGTTCTGCATGGTTTTGACTGGACAAAGGCAGGGTTCTATAGGTACAGTGAAGTAGCAGTGTGTATGGAGGGCTGGGATGGGAGAGTTGAAGGGGGAAGTGTAAACAACATTGATTCTCACATGCCTGAAACTGTTCTCATCGCAGTTTTCACTGAATAATCACCCCTACATCCCTTAGGAGAGTGTTCATGCAACATGCGAGAAACACAGTCAGCAACACTGCAAACAAATGCATGCTACACTGGCCTTCATCAAAATAAAAGGTTCTGCTGCGACGGAGGGCAGTGTGGCTGAGCTGGAAGCCATTCCCTTCAAATTCTTTCCAATGCTCACACCAGAAACCTTGCACAGATAAGCCACAATTAGTGAAGACACATACTGATTCAGTTCATACTGTCATGTGAGAGTACCTTTAAGAAATGGATGTTTAAGCAATGTACCTTTAAGAAATGAAGCAGCTCATATTACTGAAGTGATGTCAGAGGGTGGGTGGAGCTGGGTTTTTAGCTCAGCCATTTTGCAGTGTTTAGTTTCAGTTTTGAGAAAAAGAGCTTGGGTGTGTCTGTGTTTGCAGTGAGCTGGATCTGCTGTGATCTCTGCCAGGAAAGAATGTCTCTGAATCATTTGGGTGATTTAAACTCATAATAGTAATGTCTTTAACCTGATCTGTTTCTGTTTAAAGGTGTAAGTATTTTAGAGGTTTGAAGGGACATTTTGAGGGATCATTTAGTGTTGTATTATTTTCGGGGTTATCTTTGAAGTAAGGGGTGTTAAGGGATCCAATGTTTATGTAAAAGGGTTAAGTTGAATTCATGGAATAAACATTGTTTTGTGTTTAAAAGCCCACGTGTCCATAATTGTCATATTACACCTGGAGACCAACCATGTGCTTCAAAAGCAACAATACATTAAAGGGAGAGGTTGGTTGAACTCCATGATACATTTTGGGGTTCTGAAAACGCCGCTCCCATAACAATTGGGGGCTCGTCCGGGATACAAGTCTATCTATTGGATTGGCTTTTGTGAACTTAGACAGTGAAGGACTGTTGCTTTTCCGGTGTGGTATTTTAGTTTAAGTGGGGAGTGTGTTGTGGACAATGGCTCTTTCAGAGGCTTAGAGATGTTTGGGGGTGGAGAATGTCACACGCAGTACCTTACGGACAGAGACGAAAAGCAGACTGTTAGATTTGGCAAAAACATTGCAGTTAACATTACCTGACAAAATGCGAAAAGATGAGGTTATTATGGTGGTGGTTAAGCATTTAAAGTTGCCTGAGATAGAGTCTGACTCATTGGAAATGGAAAAAATTCAGTTGCAAATTAAACAAATGGAACATGAGAAAGAATTAAAGCGGCTTGAATACGAGAGAGAGAGAGAGAGGAAAAAGAAAGAAAGAGAGAGAGGAAAAAGAAAAGGAGAGAGAAGAAAGGAGAAAAGAAAGAATAGCCCTAGTAGAACAAAAGGAAAAAGAAAGGGAGATACAGATCAGGGAAAAAGATAAAGAGAGGGAGTTTGAACTTCAGAAAATGGCCATGAAACATTACAGTCAGTTAAAATTGGCAGACATAAAGGGAAACCTACAGTTGGATGATAGTGATGAGGATGGTGAGAAAGAGCGTCAAAGTCGAAGGCGGAATCTATTTAAATATGTCCAAGCATTGCCAAAGTTTGACGAGAAGGAAGTGGAAGCCTTTTTCATTTCATTTGAGAAGGTAGCTAAACAAATTAAATGGCCACAGGACATGTGGGTGTTACTGATTCAAACAAAGCTGGTAGGTAGGGCTTGTGAAGTGTTTGCATCACTACCGGAGGAGGTATCTGGAACGTATGAAGAGGTGAAGAAATCCATCTTAAGTGCATATGAGCTAGTGCCTGAAGCTTACAGACAAAGGTTTAGAAATTTAAGGAAAGAATTTGGTCAAACACACATGGAGTTTGAAAGGCTCAGACAGAGTAATTTTGAAAGGTGGATAAGGGCTTTGAAAATAGACCAAACGTATGAAGCTCTCAGAGAAATTATACTTTTGGAGGAGTTTAAAAATTCAATTCTTGATGTAGTGAGAACTCATGTGGAAGAACAGAGGGTTAAAACTGCGAGATTAGCAGCAGAAATGGCAGATGATTCTGAATTAGTTCATAAATCAAAGATTGGTTTCTGACATCAGTTTCAGCCGGTGAGGGATAGAAACTGGGGACATGAGAAATACTCAAGTGGTTAAGGTAAAGGTGATCTGATGGGAGACAATAAAGAGAGTGTACCTCAGATTAAAGAAATCCAGGAGGGTGGAAAAGAAATGAAAAGTTTCAAATGTTTTCACTGTAATAAACTAGGCCATGTAAAGTCACAGTGTTGGTGGTTGAAGAAAAGCACTGGGAAGGCTGATGTGGTAGAACAGGATAAGACAGTGGGATTTGTTAGAAAGGTAAAGGAAAGCCCAAGGGAAGCGAAGGAGGTGCAAACGATTGTACAGCCTGTTCAAGAAGTAATTGTTAAGAAGGTGCCAGATGTCTTTAAAGAATTTACTTGTGTGGGTAAAGTTTACTCATGCGTATCAGGAGGAGCAGGTAAAGAAGTCGCAATTTTAAGAGATATGGGAGCTAGTAAATCTTTAATGGTAAGAGATGAGGAGTTATGTAGTTTGGGAAGAATGTTGCCAGGAAAGGTGGAATTCAGGGTGAGAGGAGTAGCGTTCCATTATATAAGGTAAGGTTGGAAAGTCCAGTGAAGAGTGGTGAAGTGGTAGTAGGAGTAATAGAGAAACTATCTTGTCCAGGAATATAGTTTATCTTGGGTAATGCTATAGCTGAATCGCAGGTGGGAGTGATGCCGACTGGGGTTGATAAGCCAGTGGAAAATCAGACAACTGAAGGGTTGAAGGACGAATATCCTGGGATTTTTCTGGATTGTGTAGTAACAAGGTCGCAAAGTCACAGGTTAAGACAAGAGGAGAAATCAAAGAGTGAAGATGAAGTTGAAGTGCAATTATCAGAAACGATTTTTGATCAGATGGTTAAAAAAGAACAAGAACAGGTGGAGGATGAGGCGGATATTTTTATTCAGGAAAATTGGCGGAGTTACAACAGAAAGATGTAGAAATAAAACTGATATATCAGAAAGCATATATGGAAGAGGAATTTGAGAGTATACCAGTGTTATTACCATAAAAGTGATGTCTTGATGAGAAAATGGAGACCTGTACATATGCAGGCAGATAAAAAGTGGGCAGAAGTTCATCAAGTAGTACTGCCGGTAGGGTATAGAAAGGAGATGTTGCGAGTTGCACATGAGGTACCAGTGGGAGGTCATTTGGGAATAAGGAAAACTCAAGCTAAAATCCAGAAACATTTTTATTGGCCTGGACTACATAAAGATGTAGTTAAATTTTGTCAATCATGTCACACGTGTCAAGTGATAGGGAAACCTCAAGCAGTGATAAAACCAGCGCCCTTAATACCCATTCCAGCATTTGAGGAACCTTTTACGAGGGTCCTAATTGATTGTGAAGGACCGCTTCCTAAAACAAAAAGTGGGAATCAATATCTTTTGACTATAATGGATGTGTCTACTAGGTTTCCAGAGGCCATTCCAGTACGTAATATTACAGCTAAAAGGATTGTGGAGGAGTTACTTAAATTCTTTACTAGATATGGACTACCCACAGAAATTCAATCGAATCAAGGATCAAATTTTACGTCAAAGTTATTCAAAGAAGTTATGGATACCTTAGGAATAAAACAATTTAAATCAACTGCGTATCATCCAGAATCGCAGGGAGCGTTAGAACATAGAACATTACAGCGCAATACAGGCCCTTCGGCCCACGATGTTGCGCCGTCCTGTGAAACCCCTCTAAAGTCCCTCTACACTATTCCCCTATCGTCCATATGCCTATCCAATGACCATTTGAATGCGTTTAGTGTTGGCGAGTCCACTACTGTTGCAGGCAGGGCATTCCACGCCCTTACTACTCTCTGAGTAAAGAACCTACCTCTGACATCTGTCCTATATCTATCTCCCCTCAATTTAAAGCTATGTCCCCTCATGCTGGACATCACCATTCGAGGAAAAAGGCTCTCAATGTCCACCCTATCTAATCCTCTGATCATCTTGTATGCCTCAATTAAGTCCCCTCTTAACCTTCTTCTCTCTAACGAAAACAGCCTCAAGTCCTTCAGCCTTTCCTCATAAGATCTAGAAAATGGCATAATTGAATTGGGTTGCAGCCAATAGAGCTCACCCATAGTGATGGTACCGAAACCAGACGGTACCCAACGGTTGTGTGTGGACTATCGAAAGGGGAATGCTGTTCCAAGAATGGACTCTTACCCTATCCCACGTTTGAAGGATTGCATTGAGAAAGTGGGACAATCTGCTTTTATTTCCAACTTCCAGAAGTGGAAAGAACATTTAAAACATCATATGGAGTTCTTCGATCGACTTCAGGAGGCGGGTTTGGTGATTAACCTAGCCAAAAGTGAATTTGGAGAAGCCCAAATCAGTTTCCTTGTGGCGTTTCCAATACCCTCAAGACGAAGGGTAATAATGCGATTTCTTAGCATGAGTGGATTTGATCAAACCTTTGTGCAAAGGTTTTGTGGCGTGATTACTGCACTGATGGACTTGATAAAGAAACGTCAAAAATGTCAATGGACAGCGAACTTTCAACAGGCATGTGACTGCCTGAAAGCTGTGATAACTGATGCTCCTGTATTGGAGAATTGCAAGGGAGTCTGTGATCAGATTGAACTAAAGTATCTAACTTTAAAGAGAATTGCCTAGGAGTAGAGGAATGGATGGATCGTGCAGAGACTTTCTTGTTCAAAGAGACTGTCAATCGAGAAGGTTTTTGGTTGGAGGAAGAAGAACAAAGAAAAATAGACTATATTATTATACCTGTTTGCGTGTGTTGTTTTTTTTTAAAAACAAAAAGGTATATTTACTGTGTGCATTTCTTAGTGGATGGTGCAAAAGTGAAAAATGAAACCATCTTGAAGATGATGGTTTATTTTTTTTTCTTGGGGGGAGGTGTCATGTGAGAGTACCTTTAAGAAATGAATGTTTAAGCAATGTCCCGTAACATCCTCCCTGGACAGGCGCCGGAATGTGGCGACTAGGGGTTTTTCACAGTAACTTCATTTGAAGCCTACTTGTGACAATAGGCGATTTTCATTTTATTTCATATCATGTACCTTTAAGAAATGGAGCAGCTCATATTACTGAAGTGATGTCAGAGTGTGGGGGTAGCTGGGTTTTTAGCTCAGCCATTTTGCAGTTTTTTAGTTTTAGTTTTGAGGAAAAGAGCTTGGGTGTGTCTGTGTTTTTCAGGGAGCTGGATCTGCTGTGATCTCTGCCAAGAAAGACTAACTCTGACTAACATCGGGGCAGCACGGTGGCATTGTGGATAGCATAATTGCTTCACAGCTCCAGGGTCCCAAGTTCAATTCCGGCTTGGGTCACTGTCTGTGTGGAGTCTGCACATCCTCCCTGTGTGTTCGTGGGTTTCCTCCGGGTGCTCCGGTTTCCTCCCACAGTCCATAGATGTGCAGGTTAAGTGGATTGGCCATGATAAATTTCCCTTAGTGTCCAAAGGTGCCCTTAGTGTTGGGTGGGGTTACTGGGTTATGGGGATAGGGTGGAGGTGTTGACCTTGGGTAGGGTGCTCTTTCCAAGAGCTGGTGCAGACTTGATGGGCTGAATGGCCTCCTTCTGCACTGTAAATTCTATGAATTCTATGAATCATTTGGGTGATTTAAACTCATAATAGTAATGTCTTTAACCTGATGTGTTTCTTTTTAAAGGTGTTCAGTCTTTTGCAGGTTTGAAGGAACATTTTGAGGGATTATCTTGTGTTGTATTATTTTCGGGGTTATCTTTGAAGTAAGGGGTGTTAAGGGATCCAATGTTTATTTAAAAGGTTAAGTTGAATTCATGGAATAAACATTGTTTTGTGTTTAAAAGCCCACGTGTCCATAATTGTCATATTACACCTGGAGACCAAGCCGTGTGCTTCAAAAGCAACAATACATTAAAGGGAGAGGCTGGTTGAACTCCATGATACATTTTGGGGTTCTGAAAACGCCGCTCCCATAACAAGACCTCACATCACAATCAAATATTTATGCTCCATTGTGTGGATCTACAATTGAGCTAATGCTCTCTACCTCTGAGAGTTTCCATCACCCCTGAGTGGGTCTTTTCTAGACTAATTGATATATATTGATCACTATTGTTACATTACAGGAAATGTACAGATGACAAAGGATTAATGTCATATCATAATTAATCACTAGATGGAGCTAGATGTAGAACTATGTCAAGCAGTGACTGACAGATTTCTGGGAGAGAGCTGGAGAGGAGAGCTGGAGAGAGCAGTGATAGAGAGTTCACTGCAGTGTTGAGACTAGTATAGTTAGTGTAGATTATAGATTAGATTATGAAACCAAAAAGAAGGGCAGCACGGTGACGCCGTGGTTAGCACTGCTGCCTCACGGCGCTGAGGTCCCAGGTTCAATCCCGGCTCTGGGTCACTGTCCGTGTGGAGTTTGCACATTCTCCCCATGCCTGCGTGGGTTTCGCCCCCACAACCCAAAGATGTACAGGGTAGGTGGACTGGCCATGCTAAATTGCCCCTTAATTGGAAAGAATAATTGGATAATCTAAATTAAAAAAAAAAGAAACCAAAAAGAAAATGCTGGGAAATCTCATCAGGTCTGGCAGCATCTGTAGGGAGAGAAAAGAGCTAATGTTTCGAGTCCAGATGATCCTTTGTCAAAGCTTAGATTAGATTATTGTTTACTATAGGAGTATTAATGAAGTAGTGTAGGAGTTTAATTAAGTAGTGTAAATAAATGTTAGCTTTGTTTATGAACTGAGCTTGTGTGGTCTTTGTGAACACAACATCCATCCTGAGAACAAGAATCACAAAGGACACAACTGTGATTAACCAACATTCCATTTTCCTGGTACCATGTGACAATCAGGATGGAAGACTCCGAGTGAAATGGACCCTGGAATTTTCTCATCATGTAATTCCTGTAATTCCATTGGCTCAACGACAAAACCATAATAAGGAAGAGGATCAACCAGTGACTCGGAGCCAGTTAACTGCTCTGGAGATTGGCCAGTGAAATGAAATGAAAATTGCTTATTGTCACGAGTAGGCTTCAATGAAGTTACTGTGAAAAGCCCTAGTCGCCACATTCCGGCGCCTGTCCGGGGAGGCTGGTACGGGAGTGTGGCTGCAGAATTGGTGGTCAGGTGTGTACCAGTATCTGTGACATTATCCTGACACTCAGCATCTCGCATCAACAGCGAGAGGAAACATTAAAAACCATCACCCAAAGGGACGAGTTAAACTTCATCATAACGCTGCTGGCATCACTCACTCAGAGTTGACTTTACACAAAGGACTGATTTCATATTCGAGGTGGAGAGGAATGAGAGAGAAGGGTAAAGGGGCGGGGATTGAGGATAATGCTACAATTTTAAATAGGATATGTTGGATGGTGCTAAGATTGAATCAATTTGGCTTGATGTTGAGGAACTTGGGCAGGAGTTTTTTTGAGTTAGTGGAACCCCGGGGGGGGGGGGGGGGGTGCCACTGTGGCCTGGCCCGCGATTAGGGCCTACTGATCCTGCGGGTGGGCTGTTTCCCTGGGGGCCATCTTTTGTCTGCGCCGCGCCCCTGTCGGGCTCTGCCATATTGCCCGGGGGCCGGCGCGGAGAAAAGAACCACTATGCACGCGGGGAAATACGCCGGCGGGTCTGCGCATGCGCGAGATCACACCGGCCATTCCGCGTGTGCACGAACTCGCGCCGGCCCTTTGGCGCCTGCTGGAGCAGCGGCAACCACTCTGGCGTCAGCCTAGCCCCCGAAAATATGGAGAATTCCTCACTTTAGGGGGCTGTTGACGCTGGAATGGTTGGCGCCTATTTTTCCACCGGATGGGGACTTAGTTCCCAGAAGGGAGAATCCCACCCTAAGTGTTGACGCTGGGGCAGGATTCGTGGAGTTCCACAACAGCAAAACTGACACCGCACCTGGACCCATTCAGTGACTGTTAAGGGGCTAGCACCAGCACCAATCGGTTCCAATGAGAAACGGTGCTGTATTCACTGCCAGTGTATCCAGGTGACACTGCCAGTGTATCCAGGTGGCACTGCCAGAGTATCCAGGTGGCACTGCCAGTGTATCCAGGTGGCACTGCCAGAGTATCCAGGTGGCACTGCCAGAGTATCTAGGTGGCACTGCCAGTGTATCCAGGTGGCACTGCCAGAGTATCCAGGTGGCACTGCCAGTGTATCCAGGTGGCACTGCCAGAGTATCCAGGTGGCACTGCCAGAGTATCTAGGTGGCACTGCCAGAGTATCCAGGTGGCACTGCCAGTGTATCCAGGTGGCACTGCCAGAGTATCCAGGTGGCACTGCCAGAGTATCCAGGTGGCACTGCCAGAGTATCCAGGTGGCACTGCCAGTGTACCCAGGTGGCACTGCCTGTGTACCCAGGTGGCACTGCCAGATTATCCAGGTGGCACTGCCAGTGTATCCAGGGGACACTGCCAGTGTATCCAGGTGGCACCAGCAGGGCCAGGGCAGCTAGGGGCCTCAGATCCCCTTGGAGACCCCCATGAGTGCCGTTCCATCTGGTCCGCATTGGTGGGGATGATTTTTTTTCCCCTAATATATACTTTATTCATAAAATCTCTAATAAACATTACAGAACATTTTGAATTGGCTTGACTGTACATTTCCATCAAAGTTACACATTCACTTGAATTTCTTCCATTCAATTGGGATGACATTACACACATATCCTTGTTTACGTTACAATTCTTTCTTAAATATTTACATTGTCATGTTTCTTTTATACATTGGAGTGTTAATGGCCCAGACCGAGGGGCTTTACACTGTTACCAACCCCTCGGTGTACATTTGCTGGAAGACCTTACACTGTGGTCTTTCCCCATTGCGCCTTGGCGGCAGCTGCCCCAAGCTTGAGTGCGTCCCTCAGCACGCAGTCCTGGACCTTGGAACGTGCCAGTCTGCAACACTCGGTCGAGGGCAATTCTTTGCACTGGGAGATCAGCAAGTTTGGGGCAGACCAAAGAGAGTGTTTCACCGAGTTGATGACCCTCCAGCAGCAGTTGATGTTTGTCTCGGTGTGTGTCCCTGGAAACAGTCCGTAGAGCACAGAGTCCTGTGTTACTGAGCTGCTCGGGATGAACCTGGACAAATCCCACTGCATCTCACTCCAGACCTTCTTTGCAAAGGTACATTCCACAAGGAGGTGTGTGACTGTCTCATTTCCCCCACAGCCACTCCGAGGGCAGCGTGCTACGGTGCTGAGCCTTCGGGTGTACATGAAGAATCTGACGGGGAGGGCCCTTCTCACCACCAGCCAAGCTAGGTCTTGGAGCTTGTTTGAAAGTTCTGGTGATGAGGCATTCTGCCAGATGACTCTGACAGTCTGCTCAGGGAACCATCCAACGTCCTCCAGTCTCCCTTTTCCCTGAGGGCCTCGAGGACATTACGTGCTGACCACTGCTTCATTGCCATGTGGTCAAAGGTGTTTTTCTTCAAACATTTTCCACAAGGGACAGGTGGTATGGCACGGTCCAACTACTCGGAACGTTCCGCGGCAATGAGGCCAGGCCCATCCTTCGTAACACCGGGGACAGGCAGAACCTCAGTATGTAGTGACACTTGGTGTTTGCATACTGGGGGTCCACGCACAGCTTGATGCAGCTGCGCACAAAGGTGGCCATCAGGATGAGGGAGGCATTGAGTATGTTCCTCCCTCCTTTATCCAGAGGTTTGTACATGGTGTCCCTTCGGACATGGCCCATCTTGGATCTCCAGATGAATTTGAAGATGGCCCGGGTGACTGCTGCGACGTAGGGTCGGGTAATGGGCCAGACCTGAACTACAGACAGTAA
Organism: Scyliorhinus canicula; assembly: GCF_902713615.1. Taxonomy (NCBI): domain Eukaryota; kingdom Metazoa; phylum Chordata; class Chondrichthyes; order Carcharhiniformes; family Scyliorhinidae; genus Scyliorhinus; species Scyliorhinus canicula. The sequence continues at coordinate 1,737,676 of NC_052152.1, read as the reverse complement.
CACCGAGAGTACCTCACACCTGATGACCAGAGTTTTGCCCGCAATGGAGAGGGAGCTTTGCTCCCACCAGCCCAGTTTCTGTTTTACCTTGTCGCATTCAAGAGCCTGCGCACAGACGCGGGATCCGAGCAGAAGACGGCGACGTCGTCCATGTACAGGGAGGCTTTGACTTGCACGCCTCGGCTGCCTGGGATCGTCACTCCTCTCATACCCGGATCCTTCCTGATGGACTCGGCAAAAGGTTCTATGCAGCACACAAACAGGGCCAAGGAGAGAGGGCAGCCCTGCCTGACTCCAGATTTGATCCGGAATTTTCTGATTCCCACCCATTGAGACTGCGCTATAGATGTTGGTGTAGAGCAGTTTGATCCAATTGCGAATTCCCTCCCCAAACCCCATTTTGGAGAGCACATCCATCATGTAGGTGTGCGATATTCTGTCAAAAGCCTTCTCCTGATCAAGGCTGATGAGGCAGGTGTCCACCCTCCTGTCCTGCACGTAGGCGATCGTATCCCTGAGCAGCGCGAGGCTGTCAGAGATCTTCCTGCCGGGTACAGCACAGGTCTGGTCGGGGTGGATCACCGACTCCAGAACAGACTTGACCCGATTGGCGATGACCTTGGCTAGAATTTTATAATCCACATTCAACAGTGAAATGGGTCGCCAATTTCGAATTTCTTCCCTTTCCCCCTTCTGCTTGTAGACGAGGGTGATGATGCCTTTCCTCATGGATTCTGACATGCTGCCATCCAGAAGCATACTCTCGTACACTTCCAGCAGGTCTGGGCCCATCCAGTCCCACAGAGCCAAATACAACTCAGTCGGTAAGCTGTCGCTTCCGGGTGTTTTACTCGTCTCAAAGGACTTGACGGCCTTTGTCAGCTCGTCCAGAGTTAGCGGTTTATCCAGATTTTCCCGCTCGCTGTCGCCCAAGACCTCCGTGATAGACGGCAGGAAGGCCTGGAAAACAGTGCTATCTGTTGGCTTCAGATCATACAGTCCGGCATAAAAGGATTGACTGATCCTCAGGATGTCGGACTGCGATGACTTTACAGAGCCATCTTCTTCCTTCAGGCTGCTGATCACTGAGGTCTCTCTGTGTACCTTTTGGACGAAGAAGTGTGAGCACTTTTCATCCTGCTCCACGGAGCGGACTCTGGAACGGAAGATAACCTTGGAGGCCTCCGAGGTGTAGAGCGAGGCTTGCTGGCCCTTCACCTCTTGGAGATCCTCCTTGACATCAACCCCCATCGACTGCAGCTGGAGAAAATTCTGCATACTTTTCTGGAGCCTGGACATGGTCCCTCGTCTCTCTCTCACCTTTTGAACGCCTTTGAGGATGAAAAACCTTTTGATGTTCCCCTTGATTGCTTCCCACCAGAGATGTGGAGACTCAAAGAGGGGTTTCACGGTCCTCCAACCTTTGTAATCCCTTTTAAGTTCCACGAGGTTTTCTGGAGTCAACAGTTTTACATTCAGCTTCCATGTCCCCCTGCCCACCCCCTGGTTTTCCTGCAGGTGGCAGTCAGCCAGTAGGAGGCAGTGGTCAGAGAAGAACACCGACTTGACGTCGGTGGGCCTGACCGTGAAAGCACGGGACACAAAGAAGAAATCTATCCTGGAGCGGACGGACCCATCTGGCCGTGACCATGTGTATCTACGCTGCGCTCCGTCTGCAGGGTTGCTGAAGACGTCGAGCAGCTTGGCGTCTTTTACCGTTTCCATCAGGAGTCTGGACGTAGCGTCCAGTTTGCTGTCGGCTCTGCCGGATCGTCCAGCCGCATCGATGATGCAGTTGAAGTCACCGCCCAGAATGACCGGCTTGGAGGTGGCCAACAGCAGGGGGAGTTGCTGAAGGACTGCCAGCCGCTCACTCTTTATGGCCGGGGCGTACACATTAATAAGTCTGAGAGGGGCGTTTTTGTATCTGACGTCTGCTACGAGGAGGCGTCCACCCACCACCTCCTTAACGTCGGAGATGGTGAAGTTGCCTCCCCGTAGCAGAATACCCAGGCCGGAGGAACGACAATCGTTTCCTCCTGACCAGATGGATGGCCCGTGGGACCACCAGCTCGACCAGCGCCTGTAGTTGCTGAGGTGTGGAATCCCAGACTCCTGCAGGAACAGTAGGTCGGCTCTCACGTTTGCTAAGTAGCCGAGTGTGGCTACACACCGCAAAGTATCTTTAATTCTTCGCACATTAACAGATGCAATTTTAAACCCCATTTTAAAAAGGTAGATTTACCAGTCTCAGAGTCCAGAGTGTATACAGTTGGATGTTCCAGCTGTTCAATGTTCCCCAGCTGTTCAATGTTCCCCAGCATGCCGGTGGTGCTTGCAAACTGTTGCACAGTTGCAGGGCTGAGAAAGCTGTCCTGGTCCGCACTGGGCCCATTGCAGGGCTGAGAAAGCTGTCCTGGTCCGCACTGGGCCCGTTGCAGGGCTGAGAAAGCTGTCCTGGTCCACACTGGGCCCATTGCAGGGCTGAGAAAGCTGTCCTGGTCCGCACTGGGCCCATTGCAGGGCTGAGAAAGCTGTCCTGGTCCGCACTGGGCCCGTTGCAGGGCTGAGAAAGCTGTCCTGGTCCACACTGGGCCCGTTGCAGGGCTGAGAAAGCTGTCCTGGTCCGCACTGGGCCCGTTGCAGGGCTGAGAAAGCTGTCCTGGTCCGCACTGGGCCTGTTGCAGGGCTGAGAAAGCTGTCCTGGTCCGCACTGGGCCCGTTGCAGAGCTGAGAAAGCTGTCCTGGTCCGCACTGGGCCTGTTGCAGGGCTGAGAAAGCTGTCCTGGTCCGCACTGGGCCCGTTGCAGGGCTGAGAAAGCTCTCCTGGTCCGCACTGGGCCCATTGCAGAGCTGAGAAAGCTGTCCTGGTCCGCACTGGGCCCGTTGCAGGGCTGAGAAAGCTGTCCTGGTCCGCACTGGGCCCGTTGCAGGGCTGAGAAAGCTGTCCTGGTCCGCACTGGGCCCGTTGCAGGGCTGAGAAAGCTGTCCTGGTCCGCACTGGGCCCGTTGCAGGGCTGAGAAAGCTGTCCTGGTCCGCACTGGGCCTGTTGCAGGGCTGAGAAAGCTGTCCTGGTCCGCACTGGGCCCGTTGCAGGGCTGAGAAAGCTGTCCTGGTCCGCACTGGGCCCGTTGCAGAGCTGAGAAAGCTGTCCTGGTCCGCACTGGGCCCGTTGCAGAGCTGAGAAAGCTGTCCTGGTCCGCACTGGGCCTGTGAACTTGACGGATGTGCATTGGGGGGGTAGTGTAGCCCTGGCGTCCGTCGTGGCAGTCAGTGGGTGTCGGGGTTGCAGGCCAGTTTTCACCTGGGTTGTTGCTGCTTCTTAGTTTCTGGAGCTGGTCTGTGACCTTGTTTTCAATATGCAGTGTTTAGTGGCCGTTGGTCGCATTGCTGTTCCCATCGAGCAGAGGTTGGTGATCTCGGCGTGGTTTATTTCCTTTCCTGTCTGTGGTTTTGGGGGGCTGTGCATCCCGTTCCACATTGGTACTTTGCCTCTTTAATTGAGGCCGATTCTTAGTTTGTTTTTCGCTCATCGGAGGAGGTGTCGATGCTCAGGCCGCTGGCTGGAAGCTGCCGCTTTTTGCCATTCACCATCAGGGGTTTCTTCCGTTTATTTTTCTGTTTCCTCTTTCATTTGTCCCTGTTCGACGTTTCCCAGCGCCCTTCATTCTTCGTTCCATCCTCTTCCATTGAGTCTTCCTTGTCAGATGAGGTTGGGGTTGAGTTGTCAGGCTGTGCTGGAGCCTCCACTTTCTGTTGAGAGCCCTTCTGTTGGATTTCAGCATTCTGTGCTGTGGTGTTTTTGTCGATGGATGGTGCATGAACCTCCTCTGTGGGTGCCTTTTTGACTCCGCCGCTGATGATTTGTGCGTACGTTGCCCCGCGTTTTGGGCAGGCCCTGTAAAGATGGCCAGCCTCCCCACACAGGTTGCAGCACTTGCCTTCCTTGCAGTCCTTTGTCATGTGTCCCTCCTGCCTGCAGTTTTTGCAGAAGGTGACGTTGCAGTTGGCGGCCACATGCCCCGTTTTGCCACAGGTGTGACATACTCGTGGCTGCCCCACGTAGTAGAGGTAGCCTCGATTCCCTCCAGTGGCGAAACTGTATGGGGGATGTAGGATGGTTCCGTTGCCGTCCGTTCTCAGGGTCACCTTGACCTGGTGCTCACTTGTCCAGATGCCAAAGGTGTCCTTCAGTTGCACGCTGTCACTTTTCAGCTCGACGTACCTGGCGAGGAACGTAAGCACCTCAGACACGGAGACGTGGGGGTTGTACGTGTGCAGTGTAACAACCCGGTTTCTCTGTGACGGTAGCGTGAACAGAGGCTCCGCAGTCAGGATAGACAGGGGGCTTTGGTTGCCTTTTTCTTTAAACACGTTCAAGAATTTGATGCAATCAGCAACATTCCTGAAGGTGATGTCAAAATATCCATTGTTGGGGAAGTCTTGCAAGCAGATATCTGCTGCTTGGAACCCGCAGCACTCGAGCAGCACCCGCTTCACAAAGAAATTGCGATCCACAGGCGACTCCCCTTCCGCCTTCCTCACTGTGACTCGGACAGTGTTTCGCACTCCCCCAGCCTGGTAGTCGGCATGCAGCTGCAGCCACAGCTCAAACGTTGAGTCTTAACTGTACCGGCGTTAGGCCTAAACCTGAGGCTTAGACCAGCATGAAGATCCACCAATAGCAGCAGAACTCCGAAAGTTTCCTCTTCGATATCTTCAATCCCTCCGTGTTCTCCAATCCACGATCGACTTTAAAATCCTCAGCTTCACTTGATCAAGTGCGATGCTACGTTTGATCTTAGCCAAAAGGCCGATGATTACCGAATGGTGCTCGCCCAAGGTCCCTGAGCGAAGGGATTGAATCCCAAAGCCTCAGGTACTTTGGCAATCTGCGTATTAGAGTGACACTTACTGCCTCGCTCTAATATGCAGATTTGCCAAAAACTGATCCCGCCCATTGTGGACAGTATTCCCCTTGCAACGTCTGTGAGAATGCTTTGTATGAGACTTCCGGTTGCGACTATGCGGAGCTTGTGGTGAATGTAATATGATAATTCACACTATGTCTTTGTAAGCACAGTAGCGTTATCTGACCACTAGGGGGAGTAGCTCTGGGAATGCTCAGGAGCTTGTACAGGGCTCCACCCTTGGCTCCGCCCACGACTCCTCCTCCTAGTGCTGCTGTATAAATACCCTTGTCCATAAATAGAGTCAGTCTGCAGTTCATCGAGAGTTCATCAACGGGTAACAGGCTGGCTCTGTAGTAAGTTGATTAAAGCCTATATTCATATCGGAAACATGTGTCTGGTGAATTGATGGTTCCATCAATTTAATCGACTTAAGAACAGCAAGATCGATCATGGAATCAGCCCTCAAGCCTGGACGCCTGGAACTCGACCCGCAGGATGCAGAGGCTAAAGAAATCTTCTCCCACTGGCTGCGGTGCTTCAAGGCCTACCTGGCCGAAGCGAGCACAGCCGAAACAACAGAGGAACAGAAGTTGAGTCTATTGCACACGAGGGTGAGCCACAGAATCTCTACACAACTAAACTCGGCCGGTTCATATACTGCAGCGCTAGCGGTACTCAATAAGATGTATGTAAGGCCCATTAACGAAGTTTATGCATGCCATGTGTTCACGACTCGCCGCCAGCGGCCGACAGAATCACTCGCCGAATTTCTAAGGGAACTCAATAATTTGTCCAATGACTGTAATTACCAAGCGGTTACCGCGGCTGAACACAGAGAACTTGCTGTACGCGATGTTTTTGTAGCGGGCCTCAGGTCTAATTACGTGCGCCAACGACTGCTGGAAAAGGGGGCCCAAGACTTAGAAACGACTGTGGAAGCTGCGACCACGATGGAGGTCTCCTTCCGCAGCCTTAACTCGTTCCCCGCGGACCCCGCGACCCAATCCTGGGCCCCCGACCAGCGACTCCCCCAGGCCTGTGCTACGCGGCCGCCCAGCCACCATGCTGCTCCAGCCAGCCACTATGCTGCCCCAGCCACCATGCTGCCCCAGCCAGCCACTATGCTGCCCCAGCCACTATGCTGCCCCAGCCAGCCACTATGCTGCCCCAGCCACTATGCTGCCCCAGCCAGCCACCATGCTGCCCCAGCCAGCCACTATGCTACCCCAGCCACTATGCTGCCCCAGCCAGCCACTATGCTGCCCCAGCCACTATGCTGCCCCAGCCAGCCACTATGCTGCCCCAGCCACTATGCTGCCCCAGCCAGCCACTATGCTGCTCCAGCCAGCCACTATGCTGCCCCAGCCAGCCACTATGCTGCTCCAGCCAGCCACTATGCTGCCCCAGCCAGCCACTATGCTGCTCCAGCCAGCCACCATGCTGCTCCAGCCAGCCACTATGCTGCCCCAGCCAGCCACTATGCTGCTCCAGCCAGCCACTATGCTGCCCCATCCAGCCACTATGCTGCTCCAGCCAGCCACTGTGCTGCTCCAGCCAGCCACCATGCTGCCCCAGCCAGCCACTATGCTGCTCCAGCCTGCCATTTCTGCGGCCAGAATCAGCATCCGTGGCAGCACTGCCCGGCCCGCAACGCGACCTGCAGCAGCTGCGGGCGGAAAGGCCATTACACAAGAGTGTGCCTCGCTAAAAGGGCCCCAGCTTCCAACTCCCCAACGGCACGAAGTAATCGCTCCCCACACCCGCAGGCCCGCGGGGGCCCGAAACGCTGCAGCCTATGACCCGACTCCGCCCCCTCCAGCCATGTGCGATCCTTGGGGGCCGCCATCTTGGCAAACCTCCACCACGCGGCCGGCCACGTGCGACTCAAGGGGGCCGCCATCTTGGATGCCATCTTCCTCGCCGCCCGCCACGTGCGATCCATGGGCCCGACCTGCATCTCCGCGCTCGGACAGCTCATCGGAAGAGTACGACTATGAACTCAGAGGGCAGTCATCACGGGGCCACTCCAGCACAGCTGATCGAGCCGCCGACTACCCGCTACTCAGCGCGGTCACTCTGGACCAATCACGCCCGAAGCGCCTGCGAAATTTGATGGCAGAGGTCCAAATCAACGGGTACAAAACGCCATGCCTCTTTGACTCCGGGAGCACTGAGAGCTTCATACACCCAGACCTGGTAAGACGCTGTTCGCTCCCCGTTTTCCCCGTGCAGCAAACTATCTCGCCTCGCTTCAGGCTCCCATTCGGTCCAGATCCAGGGGCGCACCGCCGCGACACTCACAATCCGAGGCGCTAGCTACTCAAAATTCAAACTCTACGTTTTTCCCGAACTCTGCGCGCCACTCTTATTAGGCCTAGACTTCCAATGTAACCTCAAGAGCCTCACCCTCAGCTTCGGCGGGCCCCTGCCCCCACTCACTATCTGCAGCCTCGCTACGCTGCGAATCCCCTCCCTCTCCTCTCTTTGCCAATCTCACAAAGGACTATAAACCCGTAGCCACTCGCAGCAGGCGGTATAGCCTGCAGGATAGGGTATTTATCAGAGCAGAGGTCCGAAGGCTGCTCAGTGAGGGGATTATAGAGGCCGGCAATAGTCCCTGGAGAGCTCAGGTGGTGGTCGTTAAGACCGGGGAAAAATTCCGCATGGTTGTCGACTATAGTCAGACCATAAATAGATTTATGTTCCTCGACGCATATCCCCTCCCCAGGATTGCAGACATGGCAAACCAGATCGCCCAGTAGCGGCTTTTTCCACGGTGGATCTGAAGTCTGCATACCACCAGCTCCCAATCCGCCCGGAGGACCGCCACTACACGGCATTCGAGGCCGATGGCCGCCTCTTCCATTTCCTCCGGGTCCCCTTCGGCGTTACTAATGGGGTCTCGGTGTTCCAACGAGCAATGGACCGAATGGTGGACCAGTACGGGCTGCGGGCCACGCTTCCGTACTTGGATGTCACCATCTGCGGCTATGACCAGCAGGACCACGACGCCAACCTCCACCATTTTCTCCAGACGGCACAGAAACTGAATCTCACGCATAACAAGGAGAAATGCGTTTTCCGCACAACCAGACTGGCCATCCTCGGCTATGTCGTGGAAAACGGAGTCCTGGGCCCAGACCCGGACCGTATGCGCCCCCTCTTAGAACTCCCCCTCCCCCATTGCCCCAAGGCCCTCAAACGGTGCTTGGGTTTCTTTTCTTACTACGCCCAGTGGGTCCCTCAATATGCGGACAAAGCCCGCCCACTCTTTAGGGCCACACGATTTCCCGTGTCAGCCGAGGTACGCCAGGCCTTCGACGGCATCAAGGAGGACATCGCCAAAGCGGCCATGCGGGCGGTGGATGAATCCACTCCATTTCAGGTAGAGAGCGACGCCTCAGAGGTAGCTCTTGCAGCCACGTTAAATCAGGCAGGGAGACCAGTTGCATTTTTCTCCCGTACCCTCTCCGCTTCAGAACTCCGACACTCCTCAGTCGAGAAAGAAGCACAAGCCATTGTGGAGGCTATCCGTTACTGGAGGCACTACCTCGCAGGTAGGAGGTTCACCCTCATCACCAACCAAAGATCGGTTGCCTTCATGTTCGACAACTCGCAAAGGGCCAAAATTGAAAACGACAAAATTCTTTGGTGGAGGATCGAACTCTCCACCTATAGCTACGACATTAAGTATCGACACGGGAAGCTCAATGAGCCTCCGGATGCCCTCTCCCGTGGGACATGCGCCAGCGCGCAGATTGACCGATTGAAAGTCATCCACAATGACCTCTGCCACCCGGGGGTCACCCGGCTCGCCCACTACGTCAAGGCCCGAAACCTGCCTTTCTCCAACGAGGAGGTAAAAGCCGTCACCAGGTACTGCCCGATCTGTACGGAGTGCAAACCGCACTTCTATAGACCAGACAGGGCCAACCTGGTGAAGGCTTCTCGGCCCTTTGAACGCCTCGCGCTTGATTTCAAAGGGCCACTCCCCTCAACTAACAAGAATGTTTACTTTTTAAACGTCACGAGTTCTCCCGTTTCCCATTCGCTATCCCGTGCCCCGACATGACCTCCCACACAGTCATTAGGGCCCTGCATAGCATCTTCACCCTGTTTGGTTTCCCCAGCTACGTACACAGCGACCGGGGTTCGTACTTCATGAGCGACGAGCTGCGTCAGTACCTGCTCGACAAGGGCATTGCCTCGAGCAGGACTACCAGCTACAACCCCAGGGGGAACGGGCAGGTGGGGAGGGAGAACGCGACGGTCTGGAAGACTGTCCTACTGACCCTCCGGTCCAGGAATCTCCAAGTCTCCCAGTGGCAGGAAGTCCTCCCAGATGCGCTTCACGCTATTAGGTCCCTTTTGTGCACAGCGACCAATCAGACCCCTCACGAGAGGCTCTTCATTTTTTCCAGGGGCACTACCCCGGGGGTCTCACTTCCGGCATGGCTGAGGACACCGGGCCCCGTACTTCTGAGGAAACATGTCAGAGCACACAAAACCGACCCCCTTGTTGAAAAGGTGCGCCTGCTCCACTGCAACCCCCAGTACGCATTCGTCGAGTTCCCTAACGGCCGTCAGGACACTGTATCCCTCCGGGATCTGGCACCCGCCGGATCCAGCGCCCCCTCTACCCCCACAGAAGGATCTCTCACCCTACACACGATGCTGCCGCCCCCTCACGCTCCCGAGCCCACGAGCTCGCTCCACCAGTTCCGCGCCCCCGCGTCGGCCAGCCCCCAGTCCCCGGTCGAACCAGGAGCGTATGAAGCTCGGACACAACCCTCCCTGGAGTCCGCCATCGTACCCCAGCACACAACACCCATCCAGCCACCGCAAGAGGCTGCAACCCCGGTGCTCCGCAGGTCACAGCGGACAATTTAACCACCGGACAGACTGACGTTGTAGACCACCACCCCCGCCGGACTTGATTTTTTTGCAGGGGGTGAATGTGGTGAATGTAATATGATAAATCACACTATGTCTTTGCAAGCGCAGTTGCGTTATCCGACCACTAGGGGGAGTAGCTCTGGGAATGCTCAGGAGCTTGTACAGGGCTCCACCCTTGGCTCCGCCCATGACTCCTCCCCCTAGTGCTGCTGTATAAATACCCTTGTCCAGAGTCAGCCTGCAGTTCACTGAGAGTTCATCAACGGGTAACAGGCTGGCTCTGTAGTAAGTCGATTAAAGCCTATATTCATATAGATAGATAGAACAGTTTGGGAGCCTCACGGTAGCATGGTGGTTAGCATCAATGCTTCACAGCTCCAGGGTCCCAGGTTCGATTCCCGGCTGGGTCACTGTCTGTGTGGAGTCTGCACGTCCTCCCCGTGTGTGCGTGGGTTTCCTCCGGGTGCTCCGGTTTCCTCCCACAGTCCAAAGATGTGCGGGTCAGGTGGATTGGCCATGCTAAATTGCCCGTAGTGTAAGGTTAATGGGGGGATTGTTAGGTTACGGGTTACGTGGGTTTAAGTAGGGTGATCATTGCTCGGCACAACATCGAGGGCCGAAGGGCCTGTTCTGTGCTGTACTGTTCTATGTTCTATATCGGAAACACGTGTCTGGTGAATTAATGGTTCCATCAGAGCTAAGCCGCACGTTTGGCAGCTCCCGCCAGGAACGGACTTTTGGGCTCTTTTAAGGGCCCCCAGCGGTACTTGCTCGACGGTTCCCGACGTGGGAAGGTGTCAGCAGCGGATCCCCAGTGGTCTATGGTCTGGACCAGGAGTGGGGCCAGCAAAATAGCGGTGGCAGCGCCTAAGAAAAAGCGGGGGAAGATAATCAAGATGGCGGCCGGCGGAGGCCTCGAGGAATAGAGGAAGTGGGCGCAGGAGCAGCAGGAGACTCTCCAGCGCTGTTTTCAGGAGCTCAAGGTGGAGCTGCTGGACTCGCTGAAGGCTAATACGGACAAGCTGCTGGCGACGCAGACAGCCCAGGGGGTGGAGATCCGGGAGCTCCGACAACAAGCCTCCGAAAGAGAGGATGAGGCCGCGGCCCTCATGGTAAAGGTGGAGATGCACGAGGCGCTCCATAAGAAGTGGCAGGAGCGGTTCGAGGAGATGGAGAACCGGTCGAGGCAGAAAAAGTTGCGGATCCTGGGCCTCACGGAGGGGCTGGAGGGGTCAGACCTGGGGGCCTATGTGGTCGTCTTGCTGAACTCGCTGATGGGAACTGGGTCCTTCCAGGGGCCCCTGGAGCTGGAGGGGGCCCACGGAATACTGGCCAGGAGGCCCAAGCCGAATGAGCCGCCGCGGGCAGGGCTGGTGAGGTTCCACCGGTTCGTTGACCGAGAGTGTGTGCTTAGGTGGGCCAAGAAGGAGCGGAGCAGCGAGTGGGAGAACACGGTAGTGCGGATCTACCAGGACTGGAGTGCGGAGGTGGCTAAGCGGAGGGCCGGGTACAACCGGACGAAGGCGGTGCTCCACAGAAAGAGTGTGAAGTTTGGCACGTTACAGCCGGCGCGTCTGTGGGTCACCTACAAGGACCGGCACTTTTATTTTGAGTCCCTGGAGGAGCCGTGGGCCTTTGTGCAGGCCGAGAAGTTAGACTCTAACTGAGGGTCGGGGGTTTGTAAATAACTGTGTTAACTTTTGGTGGGAAGGGTCTCTGTTTTATGCTGTTTTATGCTGGTTGTGTGTTGTTTTTAGGGCGGGGGGGCGCTGCCTTTTTTGCGTGGGTTCGGTGGATGGGCTCGAGTTGGGGGGTAGACTTGCAGTGTGGGGAGCTGGTGGTGGGGGCCGACAAGGGGGGCTACCCTCGAGGAGGCGGGGTCGGGCAGGGGGAAAGCGCGGGCTTTTCTTGGGTTTCCCGCGCTGAGAGTGGATGGGGGCGGGGTCGTAACTGAGAAGCGCGGGCTTTTTTCCCGCGCGGGAGCGGGAGGGGGAGGAGGAGGGTCTGCTGATGGGTATGGGGAAGAGAAGTAGCCCCACATTGGGAGGGGTCGGAGGTATGGCAGGAGCCGCCGGGGTCAGCAGAAGTTAGCTGGCTCACAGGAGTGCTATGGAAGGAGTAACGCAGCTGGGAGGGGTCCTAGCCTTGGGGGGGGGGTTTGCCGCCGTGGGGAACGGGCCGAGCGAGGGGCGCTGGCCTGAGGCGGGCACGGGACGGGTTATGGCTTGTCGGCAGGGGAGGGGGGCAGGGAGCCCTCTGATCCAGCTGATAACTTGGAATGTGAGGGGGCTGAATGGGCCGGTCAAACGGGCCCGGGTGGTTACGCACCTGAAGGGGCTGAAGGCAGATGTGGCCATGCTCCAGGAGACGCGCCTGAAGGTGGCGGATCAGGTCAGGTTGAGGAAGGGCTGGGTAGGCCAAGTGTTTCATTCAGGGCTGGATGCAAAAAATCGGGGGGTGGCGATCCTGGTGGGAAAAAGGGTGTCGTTTGAGGCGTCAAAGGTGGTGGCTGACAGTGGCGGGAGGTATGTGATGGTAAGCGGCAAGCTGCAAGGGGAGCGGGTGGTGCTGGTGAATGTCTATGCCCCAAACTGGGACGATGCGGGTTTTATGCGGCGCATGTTGGGCCGCATTCCGGATCTGGAGACGGGGGGCCTGATACTGGGAGGGGACTTTAATACAGTGCTAGATCCCCCATTGGATCGATCCATGTCCAGGACGGGCAGGAGACCGGCGGCGGCTAAGGTGTTGAGGGGGTTTATGGATCAGATGGGAGGGGTGGATCCGTGGAGGTTCGCGAGGCCGAGGGCCAGGGAGTATTCATTTTTCTCCCACATGCATAAAGCCTATTCCCGGATCGATTTTTTTGTCCTGAGCAGGGGGCTGATTTCGAGGGTGGAGGATGCCGAGTATTCGGCCATAGTGATTTCAGATCATGCCCCGCACTGGGTAGACCTTGAGCTGGGGGAGGAGAGGGACCAGCGCCCGCTCTGGCACCTGGAGGTGGAGCTGCTGGCGGATGAGAAGGTGGGCGGGCGGGTTCGGGGGTGTATCAAGAGGTACTCTAGAGGCCTATGATAATGGGGAGGTCCGGGTGGGGACGGTTTGGGAAGCATTGAAGGCGGTGGTTAGAGGGAAGTTGATTTCCATCCGAGCCCATAGAGAGAGGGGAGAGCAAAGAGAGAGGGAGAGGTTGGTGGGAGAGATGGTGAGGGTGGACAGGAGATACACGGCGGCTCCGGAGGAGGGATTGCTGAGGGAGAGGCGTAGCCTTCAGGCCAAGTTCGACTTGCTGACCACCAGAAAGGCGGACGCTCAGTGGCTGGATGGGTGTGGTGTGCTGGGGTACGATGGGGGACTCTCCAGGGAGGGTTGTATCTGAGCTTCATACTCTCCTGGTTCGACCGGGGACTGGGGGCGCTGGGGGCTGGCCGGCGCGGGGGCGCGGAACTGGTGGAGCGAACTCGTGGGCTCGGGAGCGCAAGGTGGCGGCAGCATAGGGTGTAGGGTGAGGGGTCCTTCTGTGGGGGTTAGGGGGGGCGCTGGATCCGGCGGGTGCCAGATCCCGGAGGGATACAGTGTCCTGACGGCCGTCAGGGAACTCGACGAATGCGTACTGGGGGTTGGAGTGGAGCAGGCGCACCTTCTCAACAAGGGGGTCGGTTTTGTGCGCCCTGACGTGTTTCCTCAGGTGTACGGGGCCCGGTGTCCTCAGCCACACCGGAAGTGAGACCCCCGTGGCAGTGCCTCTGGAAAAAATGAAGAGCCTCTCGTGAGGGGTCTGGTTGGTCGCCGTACACAAAAGGGACCTAATAGCGTGGAACGCATCTGGGAGGACTTCCTGCCACTGGGAGACTTGGAGCTTTCTAGACCGGAGGGTCAGTAGGACGGTCTTCCAGACCGTCGCGTTCTCCCTCTCCACCTGCCCGTTCCCCCTGGGGTTGTAGCTGGTAGTCCTGCTCGAGGCAATGCCCTTTTCGAGCAGGTACTGACGCAGCTCGTCGCTCATGAAGTATGAACCCCGGTCGCTGTGTACGTAGCTGGGGAAACCAAACAGGGTGAAGATGCTATGCAGGGCCCTAATGACTGTGTGGGAGGTCATGTCGGGGCACGGGATGGCGAATGGAAAACGGGCGAACACGTCTACGACGTTTAAAAAGTAAACGTTCTTGTTAGTTGAGGGGAGTGGCCCTTTGAAATCAATCGTGAGGCGTTCAAAGGGCCTGGAGGCCTTGACCAGGTTGGCCCTGTCTGGTCTATAGAAATGCGGTTTGCACTCCGCACAGATCGGGCAGTCCCTGGTGACGGCTTTTACCTCCTCGTTGGAGAAAGGCAGGTTTCGGACACTAATGTAGTGGGCGAGCCGGGTGACCCCCGGGTGGCAGAGGTCATTGTGGATGCTTTTTAATCGGTCGATCTGCGCGCTGGCGCATGTCCCGCGGGATAGGGCATCCGAAGGCTCGTTGAGCTTCCCGGGTCGATACTTAATGTCGTAGCTATAGGTGGAGAGTTCGATCCTCCACCGCAGGATTTAATCGTTTTTTATTTTGCCCCTTTGCGAGTTGTCGAACATGAAGGCAACCGATCTTTGGTCGGTGATGAGGGTGAATCTCCTACCTGCGAGGTAGTGCCTCCAGTAACGGATAGCCTCCACAATGGCTTGTGCTTCTTTCTCGACTGAAGAGTGTCGGAGTTCTGAAGCGGAGAGGGTTCGGGAGAAAAATGCAACGGGTCTCCCTGCCTGATTTAACGTGGCTGCAAGAGCTACCTCTGAGGCGTCGCTCTCTACCTGAAATGGAGTGGATTCATTCACCGCCCGCATGGCCGCTTTGGCGATGTCCTCCTTGATGCCGTCGAAGGCCTGGCGTACCTTGGCTGACACGGGAAATCGAGTGGTCCTAAATAGTAGGTGGGCTTTGTCCGCATATTGAAGGTCCCACTGGGCGTAGTAGGAAAAAAATCCCAAGCACCGTTTGAGGGCCTTGGGGCAATGGGGGAGGGGGAGTTCTAAGAGGGGGCGCATACGGTCTGGGTCTGGGCCCAGGAATCCGTTTTCCACGACATAGCCGAGGATGGCCAGTCTGGTTGTGCGGAAAACGCATTTCTCCATGTTGTACGTGAGATTCAGTTTCTGTGCCGTCTGGATAAAACGGTAGAGGTTGGCGTCGTGGTCCTGCTGGTCATAGCCGCAGATGGTGACATTGTCTAAGTACGGAAGCGTGGCCCGCAGCCCGTACTGGTCCACCATTCGGTCCATTGCTTGTTGGAACACCGAGACCACATTGGTGACGCCGAAAGGGACCCGGAGGAAATGGAAGCGGCGGCCATCGGCCTCGAACGCCGTGTAGTGGCGGTCCTCTGGGCGGATTGGGAGCTGGTGGTATGCAGACTTCAGATCCACCGTGGAAAAGAGCCGCTACTGGTTTACCATGTCTGCAATCCTGGGGAGGGGATACGCGTCGAGGAGCGTAAATCTATTTATAGTCTGACTATAGTCGACAACCATGCGGAATTTTTCCCCGGTCTTAACGACCACCACCTGAGCTCTCCAGGGACTATTGCCGGCCTCTATAATCCCCTCACTGAGTAGCCTTCGGACCTCTGCTCTGATAAATACCCTATCCTGCAGGCTATACCGCCTGCTGCGAGTGGCTACGGGTTTACAGTCCTTAGTGAGATTGGTAAAGAGAGGAGGGGGGGGGATTCGCAGCGTAGCGAGGCTGCAGATAGTGAGTGGGGGCAGGGGCCCGCCGAAGCTGAGGGTGAGGCTCTTGAGGTTACATTGGAAGTCTAGGCCTAATAAGAGTGGCGCGCAGAGTTTGGGCAAAACGTAGAGTTTAAACTTTGCGTAATTAGTGCCTCGGATTGTGAGTGTCGCGGCGGTGCGCCCCTGGATCTGGATCGAGTGGGAGCCTGAAGCGAGCGCGATAGTTTGCTGCGCGGGTAAAACGGGAAAGCGAACAGCGTCTTACCAGGTCTGGATGTATGAAGCTCTCTGTGCTCCCAGAGTCGAAGAGGCATGGCGTTTTGTACCCGTTGATATGGACCGCTGCCATCGAGTTTTGTAGGTTCTTCGGGCGAAATTGGTCTAGGGTGACCGCGCTGAGTTGCGGGTAGTCGGCGGCTCGATCAGCTGTGCTGGAGTGGCCCCGTGATGACTGCCCCCTGAGTTCATAGTTTAGTTCGAATTTCTCCGTTGTCCGAGCGCAGAGATGCCGATCGGGCCTGTGGATCGCACGTGGCGGGCGGCGAGGAACTTGCCGTCCAAGATGGCGGCCCCCATGAGTCGCACGTGGCCGGCCGCCTGGTGGAGGTTTTCCAAGATGGTGGCCCCTATGGATCGCACGTGGCGGGAGGGGGCGGAGTCCGGGCATAGGCCGCAGCGTTTCGGGCCCCGCTGGGCTGCGAGTGAGGGGAGTGGTTACTACGAGTCGCTGGGGAGTTGGAAGCTGGGGCCCTTTTTGCGAGGCACACTAGCGTAATGCCCTTTTCGCCCGCAGCTGCTGCAGGTCGCGTTGTGGGCCGGGCAGTGCTGCCACGGGTGCTGGTTCTGGCCGCAGAAATGGCAGGCTGGAGCAGCATAGTGGCTGGCTGGAGCAGCATAGTGGCTGGCTGGAGCAGCATAGTGGCTGCCTGGAGCAGCATGGTGGCTGGCTGGGGCAGCATAGTGGCTGGCTGGAGCAGCATAGTGGCTGGCTGGAGCAGCATAGTGGCTGGCTGGAGCAGCATAGTGGCTGGCTGGAGCAGCATAGTGGCTGGAGCAGCATAGTGGCTGGCTGGAGCAGCATAGTGGCTGGAGCAGCATAGTGGCTGGCTGGGGCAGCATGGTGGCTGGGGCAGCATAGTGGCAGGCTGGAGCAGCATAGTGGCTGGAGCAGCATAGTGGCTGGCTGGAGCAGCATGGTGGCTGGCTGGGACAGCATGGTGGCTGGGGCAGCATAGTGGCAGGCTGGAGCAGCATAGTGGCTGGTTCAGCATAGTGGCTGGGGCAGCATAGTGGCTGGAGCAGCATAGTGGCTGGCTGGAGCAGCATAGTGGCTGGGGCAGCATAGTGGCTGGGGCAGCATAGTGGCTGGCTGGGGCAGCATAGTGGCTGGGGCAGCATAGTGGCTGACTGGGGCAGCATAGTGGCTGGGGCAGCATAGTGGCTGGCTGGAGCAGCATAGTGGCTGGCTGGGGCAGCATAGTGGCTGGCTGGGGCAGCATAGTGGCTGGAGCAGCCTAGTGGCTGGCTGGGGCAGCATGGTGGCTGGGCAGCCGCGTAGCACAGGCCTGGGGGAGTCGCTGGTCGGGGGCCCATGATTGGGTCGCGGGGTCCGCGGGGAACGAGTTAAGGCTGCGGAAAGAGACCTCCATCGTGGTCGCAGCTTCCACAGTTGTTTCTAAGTCCTGGGCCCCCTTTTCCAGCAGTCGTTGGCGCACGTAATTAGACCTGAGGCCCGCTACAAAAACATTGCGTACCGCCAATTCCCTGTGTTCAGCTGCGGTAACCGCTTGGTAATTACAGTCATTGGACAAATTGTTAAGTTCTCTTAGGAATTCGGTGAGTGATTCCGTAGGCCGCTGACGGCGAGTCGTAAACACATGGCGAGCGTAAACTTCATTAATTGGCCTTACATACATTTTTTTGAGAACTGCTAGCGCCGCAGTATATGAACTGGCCGAGTTTAGTTGTGCTGAGATTCTGTGGCTCACCCTCGCGTGCAGTAAACTTAGCTTCTGATCCTGTGTAGTTTTGGCTGTGCTTGCTTCGGCCAGGTAGGCCTTGAAGCACCGGATCCAGTGGGAGAAGATTTCTTTAGCCTCTGCATCCTGCGGGTTGAGTTCCAGGCGTCCAGGCTTGAGGGCCGATTCCATAATCGATCCTTACTGTTCTTAAGTCGATTAAATTGATGGAACCATCAATTCACCAGACACGTTGTTTCCAATGTGAATCTAGGCTTTAATCGACTTACTTCAGAGCCAGCCTGTTACCTGTCGATGAACTCGTAGTGACCCAGGCTGACTCTGGACACGGGTACTTATACAGCTGCACTAGGGGGAGGAGTCGGGGGCGGAACCAAGGGTGGAGCCCAGTACAAGTTCCTAAGTGCTCCCAGCGCTACTCCCCCTAGTGGTAGGACAGCGCTACTGCGCTTACAACAACAGTGTGAATTAACATATAGAACATAGAACATAGAACAGTACAGCACAGAACAGGCCCTTCGGCCCTCGATGTTGTGCCGAGCAATGATCACCCTACTCAAACCCACGTATCCATCCTATACCCGTAACCCAACAACCCCCCCCTTAACCTTACTTTTTAGGACACTGCGGGCAATTTAGCATGGCCAATCCACCTAACCCGCACATCTTTGGACTGTGGGAGGAAACCGGAGCACCCGGAGGAAACCCACGCACACACGGGGAGGACGTGCAGACTCCGCACAGACAGTGACCCAGCCGGGAATCGAACCTGGGACCCTGGAGCTGTGAAGCATTTGCTAACCACCATGCTACTGTGCTGCCCATATATATTAACATATATTACATTCACCACATTGGCGAAGATCTTGGCCACAATGATAGAGGACTGTGTGCCGGGGGTCATTCATGAGGACCAGATGGGGTTTGTGAAGGGAAGGCAGCTGAACACCAATATACGTAGGCTTCTGAATGTTATAATGATGCCGGCGGTAGAAGGGGAGGCGGAGATGGTGGTAGCATTAGACGCGGAGAAGGCCTTTGATAGGGTTGAGTGGGGGTACTTGTGGGAGGTGCTGGAAAGGTTTGGGTTCGGGGAGGGTTTGTCAGTTTGGTGAGGCTGTTATATGAGGCCCCAATGGCGAGCGTAGCCACGAATAGGAGGAGATCGGAGTACTTTCGGTTGTACCGGGGGTCGAGGCAGGGGTGTCCCCTGTCCCCCTTGCTCTTTGCGTTGGTAATTGAGCCCCTGGCCATGGCGTTGAGGGAGTCGAGGAATTGGAGGGGTCTGGTGCGGGGTGGGGAGGAGCACCGAGTGTCACTATACGCAGATGACTTGTTGCTATATGTGGCGGACCCAGTGGAGGGAATGTCGGAGGTGATGAAGATTCTTAGGGTGCTTGCCCATCTTCCTCCCTAGGGCCTTCTTGCTTGCCCATCTTCCTCCCTAGGGCCTTCTTCAAAAAGGTGACGAGCAGCATCATGAGCTACGTGTGGGCGCACGGCACCCCAAGGGTGAGGAGGGTCTTCTTGGAGCGGAGTAGGGAGAGTGGAGGGCTGGCATTACCCAACCTTTTGGGGTATTACTGGGCGGCTAATGTATCGATGGTGCGCAAGTGGATGATGGAAGGGGAGGGGGCAGCTTGGAAACGAATGGAGAGGGCGTCCTGTGGCAACATAAGCCTGGGGGCCCTAGTAACGGCGCCATGGCCGCTCCCTCCCACGAGGTACACCACGAGCCCGGTGGTGGCGGCCACCCTCAAGATCTGGGGGCAGTGGAGGCGACACAGGGGGGAAGTGGGAGGTCTGATGGAGGCACCGTTAAGAGGGAACCATAGATTCATCCCGGGGAACATGGACGGGGGATTCCAGAGCTGGCACAGGGTGGGCATCAGGCAGCTGAAGGATCTGTTTGTAGATGGGAGGTTTGCGAGCCTGAGAGAGCTGGAGGAGAAATTCGGGCTCCCCCCGGGAAACGTGTTTCGACATCTGCAGGTGAAGGCATTTGCTAGACGCCAGGTGGAAGGGTTCCCCTTGCTCCCCAGCAGGGGGGCGAGCGATAGGGTGCTCTCGGGGGTCTGGGTCGGAGGGGGGAGGATATCGGACATATACAAAGTAATGCAGGAGGCTGAGGAGGCATCAGTAGAGGAGCTGAAAGCCAAGTGGGAGGGGGAGCTGGGAGAGCAGATAGAGGATGGGACATGGGCTGATGCCCTGGAGAGGGTTAATTCTTCCTCCTCGTGTGCGAGGCTTAGCCTCATTCAATTTAAGGTGCTACATACAGCCCATATGACGGGGACAAGGATGAGTCGGTTCTTTGGGGGTGAGGACAGATGTGTCAGGTGTTCGGGAAGTCCAGCGAACCATGTCCATATGTTTTGGGCATGTCCGGCACTGGAGGAGTTCTGGAAGGGGGTGGCAAGGACGGTGTCGAGGGTGGTGGGATCCAGGGTCAAACCAGGATGGGGACTAGCGATTTTTGGGGTTGGGGTGGAGCCGGGGGTACAGGAGGCGAGAGAGGCCGGAGTACTGGCCTTTGCGTCCCTAGTTGCGCGAAGAAGGATACTGATACAGTGGAAGGACGCGAGGCCTCCAAGCGTGGAAACTTGGATTAATGACATGGCAAGCTTTATCCAGTTGGAAAGGGTCAAATTCGCCCTGAGAGGGTCGGTACAAGGGTTCTTCAGGCGGTGGCAGCCTTTCCTCGACTTTTGGCTCAAAGATAGGGTGCAGAGGTCGCAGCAGCAGCAACCCGGGGGGGGGGGGGGGGGGAGGGGGGGGGGGGGTGGCAACAACGGGTGTGGTGGGTTATTTAAGGTTGTAATGCGGGCAAATTTGTTTGCAGTTCATGTTTGATGTTAATTGTTGCTTTGTTTGTTTTTGGGGGGGGGGAGGGGGGGAGGGACAGCGCGTGCGGGGGGTCGGGCGGGGGGGGGGATATTTGTTAAGAGGGAATATTTTGTAATAGTCTATGGTTAGGGGGGGTAAATATTTTCATGTAAAAAATCTCTTCAATAAAAATTATTTAAAAAAAAAAAAGAAGATTCTTAGGGAATTTGAGGGCTTTTCAGGGTACAAGCTCAGCCTGGGGAAGAGCGAGCTGTTCGTCGTGCACCCGGGGGATCAAGGAGGGGACTGGTAGGCTCCCACTGAAAAGGGCATGGAGGAGCTTTTGGTACCTGGAAGTCCAGGTGGCTAGGAGCTGGGGGGTCCTTCACAAACTTAACCTCACCAGGCTGGTGGAGCAAATGGAGGAGGAGTTTAAAAGATGGGACATGTTGCCGCTGTCGCTGGCGGGCAGGGTGCAGTCAGTCAAGATGACGGTGCTCCCGAGGTTTTTGTTCCTGTTCCAGTGCCTCCCCATCCTTATCCCGAAGGCCTTTTTTAGGAGGGTCAACAGGAGTATTACGGGATTTGTATGGGCGCATGGGACTCCGAGGGTGAGAAGGGTGTTTTTGGAGCGGGGCAGGGATGGGGAGGGGCTGGCGTTGCCCAACCTTTGTGGGTACTATTGGGCTGCCAACGCAGCGATGGTGCATAAGTGGGTAATGGACGGGGCAGGGGCAGCATGGAAGAGGATGGAGATGGCGTCCTGTGTGGACACGAGCCTGGAGGCGCTGGTAACGGCGCCGTTGCCGCTCCCTTCAACGAGGTATACCACGAGCCTGGTGGTGGCGGCTACCCTCAAAATCTGGGGGCAATGGAGACGGCACAGGGGGGAGGTGGAGGGCTCGATGGAGTCCCTGATACGGGGGAACCACTGGTTTGTACCAGGGAGCATCGATGGCGGGTTTCTTGGCTGGCACAGGGTAGGTATTAGGAGGTTGAGGGACCTGTTTGTAGACGGGAGGTTTGCGAGCCTGGGTGAGTTAGAGGGGAAGTTTGGGCTCCCCCCGGGGAACATGTTTAGGTACATGCAGGTTAGGGCGTTTGCCAGGCGGCAGGTGGAGGGGTTCCCTCTGCTGCCCTCATGTGGGGTACGGAACAGGGTGCTCTCGGGGGTGTGGGTTGGAGGAGGGAGGATTTTGGACGTGTACCACGTCATGCAGGAGGTAGACTAGGCCTCGGTGGAGGAACTGAAGGGTAAATGGGAAGAGGAGCTGGGTGAGGAGATTGAGGAGGGGACGTGGGCGGATGCCCTGGAGAGAGTGAATTCCTCCTCTTCCTGTGCGAGGCTTAGCCTCATACAGTTCAAGGTGCTGCATAGGGCCCACATGACCGGGACGAGGATGAGTAGGTTTTTCGGGGGCGAAGGCAGGTGTGCTAGGTGCTCGGGGAGCCCGGCGAACCATGCCCATATGTTCTGGGAATGCCCAGCGCTGGGGGAATTTTGGAAAGGGGTAGCAAGGACGGTGTCGAGGGTGGTGGGGTCCAGAGTCAAGCCAGGCTGGGGACTCGCAATTTTTGGGGTTGCAGTGGAGCCGGGAGTGCAGGAGGCGAAAGAGGCCGGTGTCCTGGCCTTTGCGTCCCTAGTAGCCCGGCGGAGGATTTTGCTTCAATGGAAGGATGCGAGGCCCCCAAGCATGGAGGCCTGGATCAATGATATGGCGGGGTTCATTAAATTGGAGAGGGTGAAATTTGCCCTGATGGGGGATCAGTGCAGGGGTTCTTTAGGCGGTGGCAGCCTTTCCTGGACTTCCTGGCAGAACGGTAGGGAAATAGGCCGACAGCAGCAGCAACCCCGGGGGGGAGGGGGGAGAAATGTGTACATGTGTTTATTAAATATGCCGGGTGCTTACCTATTTCTTCTTTTTATAGTTGCTGGGGGTTTGTTTTGGGGGTTATTGTGTTTTTTCTCTTTTTTTGGTTGTTAATACTGTTTCTTGTTGTTATTTTCTGTTTCTGATATTTTTTGAAAATCTCAATAAAAATTATTTTTTAAAAATGAGAATGCTTTGTATGACGTGAGGTGTTGTGAGCCGGGTAGATCCTGGGGGGGGCGGGGTCTCCCGGCTTTCACCGGCCACACTGCGCCATGGCACAATGTGGCGGCTGGAATATCGCGCCCGAAGTGTGGGCTAAACCGGCAAGAAGCTCCCAGGGTCCTGTGGTGAATCACCGAAGCGTAATTCACACTGTATTACTATGTCTGTAAGCTCGGCACACGAGCAGTTGTGCTGCTCTGCCACTAGGGGAGATGCACTGGGAGTGTACGGAAGTTTGTACTGGGCTCCACCCTTGGCTCCACCCACGGCTCCTCCCCCTAACCGGAAGTATAAAGGTTGATGCTGAGAGCCTGCCCGCCAGTTCATCTGGAGTTCATCTTGTCACAGGCAGGCTCTGTTGTAAGACGATTAAAAACACTGTTCACTTCTAACCACGTGTCGCGTGGATTGATGGTCTCATCAGGTCCAAAAAGTGACTCAGTGTCATTGAAAAGCGGTGGGGAACTCCCTAGAAAACCCGCCGCAAATTAACATAGAGATTTTTGGGGAGAATCACACCCTTTCTAAATCACTGGTTAGATCCCCGCTAGTGTATTTGAAAAAATTCTGAGCCTCACCATTCAAGAAAGGTGTAAAAGCCTGAGAAAGGCTATGGGGAGAGTTTATCAGAATGTTACCAGGAATGAGGGGCTGCTGATACAGGAAATAATGGAAACATTAGAACTATTCCCAATGCCAGTGGGCTAAATCACTGGCTTTGAAAGCAGACCAAGGCAGGCCAGCAGCATGGTTCAATTCCTGTACCTTCCTGAACAGGCGCCGGAATGTGGCGACTAGGGGCTTTTCGCAGTAACTTCATTGAAGCCTACTTGTGACAATAAGCGATTTTCATTTTCATTTCATTTCAATTCATTGGATTTGTTCTCAATGGTCAAGAGCATCTGACGATGCAGGCTTTCAGTTTGAAAAAGATGAGAATAAATCGGGAAAAACTCTTTGCTCTGGGGAGTGAATCAATAACCGGAGAATATGGATGGAAAATCATTGCAAAAAGCGGAGAAAAGAGAATTTTTCACTCAGAGATGTGTCAGGATTGGAATAGTTGGGCTGAAAATGTGGGAGAAGCTGATTGCGTGAATAATTTTAAAAGGCATTTGAGAATGAGCTGTCAGGATCCTGGACAGAGAGCAGGGATGTGGGACTAAACTCTTTCAAAGAAGCACAGGCCTGATGGACGGAATAGCTACTTTCTGTGTTGTAAGTTTCAACGATTCCATGAATTTCCGAATGCTTTTTCTAACACAGCCCTGGAAACACATGATACAGTCCAACTCCTTCCCCTGGCTCACATTCAGGCTCAAGCCACTGAGGTCTCCCAGCCATACTTACGTTTTCCAAGCAATTGTGTCAGCGACCTGTCTCTAATGGGATTTACCTGTTCTGTCTGAATATATTCACCATGCTGCTCACAACCAAAGTCAAAGATGTATTTCCCGGGACCTGTCGGCTGCGAAAGGAAGAAAACAAAAGTCTTAGCAGAACACTGAACAATTGAGCGTTCACCATAGTATTCACCATACCCTCTGACCTCTCCTCTCTGATACAGAACATTCTGAACTCAGCAAAGGACTCAACTTCATTGCTTTACACCCTTACCTCCGTGAATGTCGGGCTTCGCACAATGCTGAACTCTTCTTTCATTGCTTCTGTGCCCACTTCTCTGGGCAGGAGGAGCAGACCCCCCACTGTTCAATGGATCCTTTCAACTGCCTCAATATTGGAGGCAGTTGAAAGAAAAGACCCCACCTTTTGTCTCTTTACGTGCTCTTGATCTCCTCATTGTAAGCGTACAGTGTAAGGGTCATTGTACACTGTATAGTGTAAGGGTCAGTGTACACTTATAGTGTAAGGGTCATTGTACGTTGTATAGTGTAAGGGTCATTGTACACTGTATAGTGTAAGGGTCAGTGTATAGTGTAAGGGTCATTGTACACTGCATAGTGTAAGGGTCAGTGTATAGTGTAAGGGTCAGTGTACACTGTATAGTGTAAGGGTCAGTGTACACTAATAGTGTAAGGGTCATTGTACACTGTATAGTGTAAGGGTCATTGTACACTATATAGTGTAAGGGTCAGTGTATAGTGTAAGGGTCATTGTACACTGTATAGTGTAAGGGTCAGTGTATAGTGTAAGGGTCAGTGTACACTGTATAGTGTAAGGGTCAGTGTATAGTGTAAGGGTCAGTGTACACTTATAGTGTAAGGGTCATTGTACACTGTATAGTGTAAGGGTCATTGTACACTGTATAGTGTAAGGGTCATTGTACACTGTATAGTGTAAGGGTCAGTGTATAGTGTAAGGGTCAGTGTACACTGTGTAGTGTAAGGGTCATTGTACACTGTATAGTGTAAGGGTCAGTGTATACTGTATAGTGTAAGGGTCAGTGTACACTGTATAGTGTAAGGGTCAGTGTATAGTGTAAGGGTCATTGTACACTGTATAGTGTAAGGGTCAGTGTATAGTGTAAGGGTCAGTGTATAGTGTAAGGGTCAGTGTACACTTATAGTGTAAGGGTCATTGTACACTGTATAGTGTAAGGGTCATTGTACACTGTATAGTGTAAGGGTCAGTATATAGTGTAAGGGTCATTGTACACTGGATAGTGTAAGGGTCAGTGTATAGTGTATAGTGTAAGGGTCAGTGTATAGTGTAAGGGTCAGTGTACACTTATAGTGTAAGGGTCATTGTACACTGTTTAGTGTAAGTGTCAGTGTATAGTGTAAGGGTCATTGTACACTGTATAGTGTAAGGGTCAGTGTACACTGTATAGTGTAAGGGTCGGTGTATAGCGTAAGGGTCATTGTACACTGTATAGTGTAAGGGTCAGTGTATAGTGTAAGGGTCAGTGTATAGTGTAAGGGTCATTGTACACTTATAGTGTAAGGGTCATTGTACACTGTATAGTGTAAGGGTCATTGTACACTGTATAGTGTAAGGGTCAGTGTGCACTGTATAGTGCAAGTGTCAGTGTACACTGTATAGTGTAAGGGTCATTGTACACTGTATAGTGTAAGGGCCATTGTACACTGTATAGTGTAAGGGTCAGTGTACACTGTATAGTGTAAGGGTCAGTGTATAGTGTAAGGGTCAGTGTATAGTGTAAGGGTCATTGTACACTGTATAGTGTAAGGGTCAGTGTATAGTGTAAGGGTCAGTGTACACTGTATAGTGTAAGGGTCAGTGTGCACTGTATAGTGTAAGGGTCAGTGTGCACTGTTTAGTGTAAGGGTCATTGTACACTGTATAGTGTAAGGTCAGTGTGCACTGTATAGTGTAAGGGTCATTGTACACTGTATAGTGTAAGGTCAGTGTACACTGTATAGTGTAAGGGTCAGTGTACACTGTATAGTGTAAGGGTCATTGTACACTGTATAGTGTAAGGGCCATTGTACACTGTATAGTGTAAGGGTCAGTGTATAGTGTAAGGGTCATTGTACACTGTATAGTGTAAGGGTCAGTGTATAGTGTAAGGGTCAGTGTGCACTGTATAGTGTAAGGGTCAGTGTATAGTGTTAGGGTCAGTGTGCACTGTATAGTGTAAGGGTCATTGTACACTGTATAGTGTAAGGGTCATTGTACACTGTATAGTGTAAGGGTCAGTGTATAGTGTAAGGGTCAGTGTGCACTGTATAGTGTAAGGGTCAGTGTATAGTGTAAGGGTCAGTGTGCACTGTATAGTGTAAGGGTCAGTGTACACTGTATAGTGTAAGGGTCAGTGTACACTGTATAGTGTAAGGGTCATTGTACAATGTATAGTGTAAGGGCCAGTGTACACTGTATAGTGTAAGGGTCAGTGTACACTGTATAGTGTAAGGGTCATTGTATAGTGTAAGGGTCAGTGTACACTGTATAGTGTAAGGGTCAGTGTACACTGTATAGTGTAAGGGTCATTGTACACTGTAGAGTGTAAGGGTCAGTGTACACTGTATAGTGTAAGGGTCATTGTACACTGTATAGTGTAAGGGTCATTGTACACTGTATAGTGTTAGGGTCAGTGTGCACTGTATAGTGTAAGGGTCAGTGTACACTGTATAGTGTAAGGGTCAGTGTATACTGTTTAGTGTAAGGGTCATTGTACACTGTATAGTGTAAGGTCAGTGTGCACTGTATAGTGTAAGGGTCAGTGTACACTGTATATTGTAAGGGTCATTGTACACTGTAAAGTGTAAGGGTCAGTGTATAGTGTAAGGGTCAGTGTACACTGTATAGTGTAAGGGTCAGTGTATAGTGTAAGGTCAGTGTGCACTGTATAGTGTTAGGGTCAGTGTGCACTGTATAGTGCAAGGGTCATTGTACACTGTATAGTGTAAGGTCAGTGTGCACTGTTTAGTGTAAGGGTCATTGTACACTGTATAGTGTAAGGTCAGTGTGCACTGTATAGTGTAAGGGTCATTGTATACTGTATAGTGTAAGGTCAGTGTGCACTGTTTAGTGTAAGGGTCAGTGTACACTGTATAGTGTAAGGGTCATTGTACACTGTATAGTGTAAGGGTCAGTGTGCACTGTATAGTGTAAGGGTCAGTGTGCACTGTATAGTGTAAGGGTCAGTGTGCACTGTTTAGTGTAAGGGTCAGTGTGCACTGTATAGTGTAAGGGTCATTGTACACTGTATAGTGTAAGGTCAATGTGCACTGTTTAGTGTATAGTATACAGTCAGAGTAAAGGACCTGCTCTCTCTTCTCTTTCTCCAGAAAAGCCGATGAATTTCTGAAACTGCTGAGATTTGAATAAATCTCCAGTGAAAACAGAAATCTCGACCTGAAAGCCTGATTTGGAGAAATGTGTGTTAGAAACAACCATCTGAAACAAAGACTCTTATCTTTTTACTTCCATCATTATTTTTACACCTCTCTTCTCCCCTTTGTGTTTGTCTGTCTTATGTGTGTATGTACATAGAGGATGGTTGGGCGAGTTTAAGTCGGGGTTAGGAATTAGATATTAGTTAATCTGTAGTATTTGTTACTATTTAATTATATTTAATTATAGTTTCTGTTATGGATAAAATTAATTGTGTTTAAATATACAAACCTGGTGAGTGTAATCATTGGACAGCTGAAGATCAAAGACTTTAGGCGTTTTTCTAAGAATTGTTTATTAATTTTGATTGTGTTGCGACTACCGGTTATGTGGGGCTGGAGTTTACTGCACACCAGCCCAGGGGTCGTGCACGGTCAGTTCCAGCCCCACCCTGGGCTAGTGCACGGTCAATTCCAGCCCCACCCTGGGCTAGTGCACGGTTAATTCCAGCCCCACCCTGGGCTAGTGCACGGTTAATTCCAGCCCCACCCTGGGCTAGTGCACAGTCAATTCCAGCCCCACCCTGGGCTAGTGCACGGTCAATTCCAGCCCCACCCTGGGCTAGTGCACGGTTAATTCCAGCCCCACCCTGGGCTAGTGCACAGTCAATTCCAGCCCCACCCTGGGCTAGTGCACGGTCAGCTCCAGCCCCACCCTGGGCTAGTGTACGGTCAGCTCCAGCCCCACCCTGGGCTAGTGCATGGTCAATTCCAGCCCCACCCTGGGCTAGTGCACGGTCAATTCCAGCCCCCACCCTGGGCTAGTGCACGGTCAATTCCAGCCCCACCCTGGGCTAGTGCACGGTCAATTCCAGCCCCACCCTGGGCTAGTGCACGGTCAATTCCAGCCCCCACCCTGGGCTAGTGCACGGTCAGTTCCAGCTCCAGCCCCACCCTGGGCTAGTGCACGGTCAATTCCAGCCCCACCCTGGGCTAGTGCACGGTCAGTTCCAGCCCCACCCTGGGCTAGTGCACGGTCAGCTCCAGCTCCAGCCCCACCCTGGGCTAGTGCACGGTCAGTTCCAGCCCCACCCTGGGCTAGTGCACGGTCAGCTCCAGCTCCAGCCCCACCCTGGGCTAGTGCACGGTCAGTTCCAGCCCCACCCTGGGCTAGTGCAGGGTCAGCTCCAGCCCCACCCTGGGCTAGTGCATGGTCAGCTCCAGCCCCACCCTGGGCTAGTGCAGGGTCAGTTCCATGGATCCTTTCAATGGATCCTTTCAACTGCCTCCAATATTCTTCCTTTAAAGAATATTGGAGGCAGTTGAAAGAAAAGACCCCACCTTTTGTCTCTTTACGTGCTCTTGATCTCCTCATTGTAAGCGTACAGTGTAAGGGTCATTGTACACTGTATAGTGTAAGGGTCAGTGTACACTTATAGTGTAAGGGTCATTGTACATTGTATAGTGTAAGGGTCATTGTACACTGTATAGTGTAAGGGTCAGTGTATAGTGTAAGGGTCATTGTACACTGCATAGTGTAAGGGTCAGTGTATAGTGTAAGGGTCAGTGTACACTGTATAGTGTAAGGGTCAGTGTATAGTGTAAGGGTCAGTGTACACTTATAGTGTAAGGGTCATTGTACACTGTATAGTGTAAGGGTCATTGTACACTGTATAGTGTAAGGGTCAGTGTATAGTGTAAGGGTCATTGTACACTGTATAGTGTAAGGGTCAGTGTATAGTGTAAGGGTCAGTGTACACTGTATAGTGTAAGGGTCAGTGTATAGTGTAAGGGCCAGTGTACACTTATAGTGTAAGGGTCATTGTACACTGTATAGTGTAAGGGTCATTGTACACTGTATAGTGTAAGGGTCATTGTACACTGTATAGTGTAAGGGTCAGTGTATAGTGTAAGGGTCAGTGTACACTGTGTAGTGTAAGGGTCATTGTACACTGTATAGTGTAAGGGTCAGTGTATACTGTATAGTGTAAGGGTCAGTGTACACTGTATAGTGTAAGGGTCAGTGTATAGTGTAAGGGGCATTGTACACTGTATAGTGTAAGGGTCAGTGTATAGTGTATAGTGTAAGGGTCAGTGTATAGTGTAAGGGCTAGTGCACGGTCAATTCCAGCCCCACCCTGGGCTAGTGCACAGTCAATTCCAGCCCCACCCTGGGCTAGTGCACGGTCAGCTCCAGCTCCAGCCCCACCCTGGGCTAGTGCACGGTCAGTTCCAGCCCCACCCTGGGCTAGTGCAGGGTCAGCTCCAGCCCCACCCTGGGCTAGTGCACGGTCAGCTCCAGCCCCACCCTGGGCTAGTGCAGGGTCAGTTCCAGCCCCACCCTGGGCTAGTGCACGGTCAGCTCCAGCTCCAGCCCCACCCTGGGCTAGTGCACGGTCAGTTCCAGCCCCACCCTGGGCTAGTGCAGGGTCAGCTGCAGTACCACCCTGGGCTAGTGCACGGTTAATTCCAGCCCCACCCTGGGCTAGTGCACAGTCAATTCCAGCCCCACCCTGGGCTAGTGCAGGGTCAGCTCCAGCCCCACCCTGGGCTAGTGCACGGTTAATTCCAGCCCCACCCTGGGCTAGTGCACGGTCAATTCCAGCCCCACCCTGGGCTAGTGCACGGTCAATTCCAGCCCCACCCTGGGCTAGTGCACGGTCAATTCCAGCCCCACCCTGGGCTAGTGCACGGTCAGTTCCAGCCCCACCCTGGGCTAGTGCAGGGTCAGTTCCAGCCCCACCCTGGGCTAGTGCACGGTCAATTCCAGCCCCACCCTGGGCTAGTGCACGGTCAGTTCCAGCCCCACCCTGGGGTAGTGCAGGGTCAGCTCCAGCCCCACCCTGGGCTAGTGCACGGTTAATTCCAGCCCCACCCTGGGCTAGTGCACAGTCAATTCCAGCCCCACCCTGGGCTAGTGCACGGTCAGTTCCAGCCCCACCCTGGGCTAGTGCACGGTCAGCTCCAGCCCCACCCTGGGCTAGTGCACGGTCAATTCCAGCCCCACCCTGGGCTAGTGCACAGTCAATTCCAGCCCCACCCTGGGCTAGTGCACGGTCAGTTCCAGCCCCACTTGACCCACAGTCACAACACAAGTGAATTCATCAAAAATACCCAAAGTCTTTGACCCTTGGCTGCCAATAATCACAGTCACCAGGTTTGTACGTTTAAACACAATTACTGTTTATTTATAAGAACAACTATGGTGAAATAGTCAGCAAATACAACTGGTTAACTAGTATCTAATTCCTAATTCACCACTTTAAGTTGCCTCCTACACACACACACACAGGACAGACAAACACAGAAGGGAAGAAAGTGGTAAAAGAAGTGAAAGAAAAAAAGTCTTTGTTTCAGAAGGGTGTTTCCAGCACCTTACTCCTCTTTAAACTTCGCTTTCAGTAGGTTTTCTTGTAGTTTCCTTCAGGTCTCTGTAGTTTCAGGAATACAGCACTCACAGACCTTCTGGAGGAAACACAGAGGGGGGAGAGAGAGTCCTTGTCTCTCTGTTTCTAGGAATCAAACTGGGCTCCTTGGGACACTGATTATCATTCCTCTGAGATACGATCCAATTAGCACCGGTTACTGGGCAGAGTACGGCCTTTCGGCTAATTCACTGACCACCGGCCAATCAATCAAACTGCGACCCAGCCCATCTCTCTCTCTGGTGCGGACAAGTCTGAAGCTCCTGTTCAAACCAGCAGAGACCAGCAGGTTGTTCTCTCCTGTAACTGCTGAACTCCACATTCTCTCTGCTGCTTGCCTTAAAGACACATGTCCATTAATCATCCATGGATCAAAAATAATTATAGTAAAAAAGAAAGGGGAAATAAGGGAATAAACAGGAAGAACCCTGACACTATTCCCTTCCCAAAATCCACAAAGAGGAATGCGCAAGTCGACCCTTCATATCAGCCTATTCCTGCCCCATTGAACTCATGCCTTCCTATCCTGACTCTGTCCATTTTCCTCTTGTTTAGTCTTTTCCCACCGACATTCGTGATTTCTCTGATGCCCTATGTCACGTTCAAAATGTCCAGTTTCCTGGCCTTAACCACCTCCTCTTCACGATGGACATCCGATCCCTCGACACCTTCATCCCCCATCAGGTTAGTCTGAGGGCTCTCCGCTTTTTACTCGAAGAGAGGTACGAACAATTCCCATCAACCACCACTCTCCTCTACCAAGCTGAACGTGTTTTGCCACTAAATGATTTCTCACTTCTTGCAAATTAAAAGTGAGGCTACGTGGTCCCACATGGGTCCCAGTTATATCAATCTTTTTGTGGTTAGATTTTTTCTTTTTTTTAAATCTTTTTATTGGCCATTCCCACATTTATAAACAGTTGTATATATACACATCACATTTTTCTCGCTCACGCTAATGTCCTTTATTATACAGAGAGGTTTAGTTTGCCCTTCTTTTAACTGACCCTACGTGCATTTCGTTGCCCTCTGGATCGGTCTATGGTCAGGGCCGGCTCAAGGCACCGGCAACTCGGGCAGTCGCCCGGGGCGCCATGTGCTAGGGGGCGCCAGAGACTCGGGTCCCGCGCATGCGCAGTTGGGCAGGTGCCAACCAGCGCATGCGCGGTGGCTGACCTCCCTCAGGGCGGCCGACCTCCCTCAGGGCGGCCGACCTCCCTCAAGGCGGCCCCCCCCCTCGGTCCGCCACCCCCCCCTCGGTCCGCCCCCCCCCGGCTCGGTCCGCCTCCCCCGCTCGGTCCGCCCCCCCCCCGCTCGGTCCGCTCCCCCCACCCCCCCCGCTCGGTCCGCTCCCCCCCGCCCCCCGCTCGGTCCACTCCCCCCGCCCCCCCCTCGGTCCGCCCCCCCGCCCCCCCCCCGGTCCGCCCCCCCTCGGGTCCGCCCCCCCGCCCCCCCCTCGGGTCCGCCCCCCCCGCCCCCCTCAGGCCCGCCCCCCCCCCCGGCCCCCCCCCCCCCCCCCACCCCCGCCCCCCCCCCCCCCCCCCCCCCCCCCCCCAAGGGCGCCGAAGTTCAGCTTGCCCGGCGCGCCAGCAACCCTAAGGCCGGCACTGTCTATGGTTCCTCCCCCTTCCCCGTTGTGCCCCCCCCCCCCCCCCCCCCGGGCTTCGGCTGTATTTTTGTATTATTTTACAGACAGAATCCTTTGAATGTGGAGGCTGGTGGGGTGAAAAGTGAGAACAAGGGGTTTCAGTCCTGGTTCAGGGAGAACCCCCCCCATCTCTCGTAGTTTTCCCACCTGCCTTCCGCCTCCCCTCTCCCCCCTCACACCCGGGATGCGCAGTCTTTTGGTACCTCATCTATCTTGGCGTTTTAAAAAAAAATCTTATTAGGTTGCTCCTCGCTGCTGGCCTTGAACAGGTTTTGGAAAAGACCGACAAACTGCCCCAAGTATCCAGGAAGCCATCCTCTGACCCTCGGATGGTGAACTTAATCTTCTCCAGGAGGAGAAATTCCGAGAGGTCAGTGAGCCAGTCTGCAGCTGTGGGTGGTGCTGCCGATCGCCAGCTGAGCAGGATTCTCCGGCGTGCGATTAGGGAAGCGAAAGTGAGGGCGCCGGCCCCCTTCCCCATGTGTAGCTCTGGGTGTGGTTGGCCTGGACCCCTCTGGCACCGCTCACATTTGTCCTCCACCTCCGGGAAGAACCTGCTCATTCGGGTTCTGGTCAGGTGCGCTCTGTGCACCACTTTGAGCTGCATTAGGCTGAGCCTTGCGCAGGAGGAGGTGGAGTTTACCCTGCTCAGTGCTTCGCTCCAGAGTCCCCATCCTACCTCTGTCCCCAGTTCGTCCTCCCATTTTTGTCTAGTCGTCCCAGTGGAGTCTGGGTTCGGTCCAGTAGCTGTCCGTATATTTTCCCACATAGCCCCCCTTCTCGCTGCTTGTGCCTATCAAGTCCTCTAGTAGTGTGGTTCCTGGGGCCCCGGGGTACCCTACTGTCTCTTAGCGGAGGAATTGTTTTATTTGGAGGTGTCTCATTTCCTGTCCTTTTGCTAGTTTCCATTTCCAGTTCGTCTAGTGTCGCCAGTCTGCGCCCTACGTAGAAGTCCCCGACCGTCAGTGTGCCCCTGTCCCACTCCACCTTTTGAAGGTGGTATCTGGCATGGCTGGGAATATCTGTGATTGCCGGAAATGGGAGCCATGGGGGACATTTTGGTTATCCCGAAGAGCTGTCTCAACTGGGTCCACGTGTCAGCGTGGCCGCTGCCACTGGGCTGGTTGTGTACCTTGTTGAGGAGGATGGGAGTGCTGCTGTGGCCAGGGCCTGGAGGGTTGTTCCTTTACAGGATGCCTCCTCCATTTATACCCAATCTGTGTCGGGTTCTTGTCCCCATCCCCTCACTCTTTCTGCCGTTGCTGCCCAGTGGTAGTATTGTAGGTTCGGTAGAGCCAGGCCCCCCTCTGATTCCCTCTTTGCAGTGTCGGTTTGGGAATTCTCGGGTTCTTCTTACCGCTCCCTGCACCCTACCCTCCCCCCCCCCCCCCCCCCCCCCCCCCCCCCACCCCCCACCCCCCCCCACACAAACGCCATGATTAGCCTGTCTATGTTTTGGAAAAAGGCTTGGGGATGAAGATCGGGATGAATCTAAACAGGAAGAGGAACCTTGGCAGTACGTTCATCTTGATCGTCAGCACTCTTCCCGCCAGGGAGAGTGGGAGTGAGCCCCACCTTTGAAGATCTCTTACTTCCTCCACCAGGCTGGTCAGGTTCCACTTGTGGATCTGTGTCCAGTCTCTGGTTATCTGGATCCCCAGGTAACAGAATCTGTTTTGGGCCGTTTTGAACGGGAGCCCCTTCAGCTCTCTCCCTCCCCCTTTTGGGTTCACTGGGAATGCCTCACTTTTGCCCAGGTTAAGTTTGTAGCCCGAGAAGGTTCCAAACTCTTTCAGTGTTTGCAGTATTGCCTTCAGTCCCTCCTGTGGCTTCGAGACATAGAGGAGAAGGTCATCTGCATAGAGTGAAACTCTGTGCTCTCTGTCTCCTCTCCGGATTCCCTTCCAGCTTTTCGCGTCCCTCAGGGCTATCGCCAGGGGTTCAATCGCTAGCGAACAAGAGTGGGGACAGGAGGCAGCCCTGTCTTGTTCCTCTCTGTAGCTGGAAGTATTCAGAGCTGGTGGTGTTAGTTCTGACGCTCGCTTTGGGAGCGTTGTACAGGAATCTCACCCACACTCCTAGCGCAAACCGTTCCGGTACCTCGAGGAGGTAGAACATAGAACATAGAACGATACAGCGCAGTACAGGCCCTTCGGCCCTCGATGTTGCACCGACATGGAAAAAATCTAAAGGCCATCTAACCTACACTATGCCCTTATCATCCATATGCTTATCCAATAAATTTTTAAATGCCCTCAATGTTGGCGTGTTCACTACTGTTGCAGGTAGGGCATTCCACGGCCTCACCACTCTTTGCGTAAAAAACCCACCTCTGACCTCTGTCCTATATCTATTACCCCTCAATTTAAGGCTATGTCCCCTCGTGCTAGCCACCTCCATCCGCGGGAGAAGGCTCTCGCTGTCCACCCTATCTAA
The DNA here is from genome assembly GCF_902713615.1 of Scyliorhinus canicula. Taxonomy (NCBI): domain Eukaryota; kingdom Metazoa; phylum Chordata; class Chondrichthyes; order Carcharhiniformes; family Scyliorhinidae; genus Scyliorhinus; species Scyliorhinus canicula. The sequence continues at coordinate 1,702,992 of NC_052152.1, read as the reverse complement.
CCCTCTGATCATTTTGTATGCCTCTATTAAGTCACCTCTTAACCTTCTTCTCTCTAACGAAAACAACCTCAAGTCCATCAGCCTTTCCTCATAAGATTTTCCCTCCATACCAGGCAACATCCTGGTAAATCTCCTCTGCACCCGTTCCAAAGCTTCCACGTCCTTCCTATAATGAGGCGACCAGAACTGTACGCAATACTCCAAATGCGGCCGTACTAGAGTTTTGTACAACTGCAACATGACCTCATGGCTCCGGAACTCAATCCCTCTACCAATAAAGGCCAACACACCATAGGCCTTCTTCACAACCCTATCAACCTGGGTGGCAACTTTCAGGGATCTATGTACATGGACACCGAGATCCCTCTGCTCATCCACACTACCAAGAATTTTACCATTAGCCAAATATTCCGCATTCCTGTTATTCTTTCCAAAGTGAATCACCTCACACTTCTCCACATTAAACTCCATTTGCCACCTCTCAGCCCAGCTCTGCAGCTTATCTATGTCCCTCTGTAACCTGCAACATCCTTCCGCACTGTCTACAACTCCACCGACTTTAGTGTCGTCTGCAAATTTACTCACCCATCCTTCTGCGCCCTCCTCTAGGTCATTTATAAAAATGACAAACAGCAACGGCCCCAGAACAGATCCTTGTGGTACGCCACTCGTAACTGAACTCCATTCTGAACATTTCCCATCAACTACCACTCTCTGTCTTCTTTCAACTAGCCAATTTCTGATCCACATCTCTAAATCACCCTCAATCCCCAGCCTCCGTATTTTCTCCAATAGCCGACCGTGGGGAACCTTATCAAACGCTTTACTGAAATCCATATACACCACATCAACTGCTCTACCCTCGTCTACCTGTTCAGTCACCTTCTCAAAGAACTCGATAAGGTTTGTGAGGCATGACCTACCCTTCACAAAACCATGCTGACTGTCCCTAATCATATTATTCCTATCTAGATGATTATAAATCGTATCTCTTATAATCCTCTCCAAGACTTTACCCACCACAGACGTTAGGCTCATCGGCCTATAGTTACCGGGGTTATCTCTACTCCCCTTCTTGAACAAAGGGACCACATTTGCTATCCTCCAGTCCTCTGGCACTATTCCTGTAGCCAATGATGACCTAAAAATCAAAGCCAAAGGCTCAGCAATCTCTTCCCTGGCTTCCCAGAGAATCCTAGGATAAATCCCATCCGGCCCCGGGGACTTATCTATTTTCACCTTGTTCAGAATTGCCAACACTTCTTCCCTACGCACCTCAATGCCATCTATTCTAATAGCCTGGGTCTCAGCATTCTCCTCCACAATATTATCTTTTTCTTGAGTGAATACTGATGAAAAGTATTCAATTAGTATCTCGCTTATCTCCTCAGCCTCCACACACAACTTCCCGCCATTGTCCTTGACTGGCCCTACTCTTACCCTAGTCATTCTTTTATTCCTGACATACCTATAGAAAGCTTTTGGGTTTTCCTTGATCCTACCTGCCAAAGACTTCTCATGTCCCCTCCTTGCTCGTCTCAGCTCTCTCTTTAGATCCTTCCTCACTTCCTTGTAACTATCAAGCGCCCCAACTGAAACTTCACGCCTCATCTTCACATAGGCCTCCTTCTTCCTCTTAACAAGAGATTCCACTTCTTTGGTAAACCACGGTTCCCTCGCTCGACCCCTTCCTCCCTGCCTGACTGGTACGTACTTATCAAGAACATGCAATAGCTGTTCCTTGAACAAGCTCCACATATCCAGTGTGCCCAACCCTTGCAGCCTACTTCTCCAACCAACACATCCTAAGTCATGTCTAATGGCATCATAATTGCCCTTCCCCCAGCTATAACTCTTGCCCTGCGGGGTATACTTATCCCTTTCCATCACTAACGTAAAGGTCACCGAATTGTGGTCACTGTTTCCAAAGTGCTCACCTACCTCCAGATCTAACACCTGGCCTGGTTCATTACCCAAAACCAAATCCAATGTGGCCTCGCCTCTTGTTGGCCTGTCAACATATTGTGTCAGGAAACCCTCCTGCACACATTGTACAAAGAATGACCCATCTAATGTACTCGAACTATATCTTTTCCAGTCAATATTTGGAAAGTTAAAGTCTCCCATAACAACTACCCTGTTACTTTCGCTCTTTTCCAGAATCATCTTCGCCATCCTTTCCTCTACATCCCTAGAACTATTAGGTGGCCTATAGAAAACTCCCAACAGGGTGACCTCTCCTTTCCTGTTTCTAACCTCAGCCCATACTACCTCAGAAGAAGAGTCCCCATCTAGCATCCTTTCCGCCACCGTAATACTGTCCTTGACTAGCAGCGCCACACCTCCCCCTCTTTTGCCCCCTTCTCTGAGCTTACTAAAACACGTAAACCCCGGAACCTGCAACAACCATTCCTGTCCCTGCTCTATCCATGTCTCTGAAATGGCCACAACATCGAAGTCCCAGGTACCAACCCATGCTGCCAGTTCCCCTACCTTATTTCGTATACTCCTGGCATTGAAGTAGACACACTTCAAACCACCTACCTGAACACTGGCACCCTCCTGCGAAGTCAAATCTGTGCTCCTGAACTCTATACTCTCAATCTCCCGTACCCCAAAACTACAATCCAGGTTCCCATGCCCCTGCTGAATTAGTTTAAACCCCCCCAAAGAGCACTAACAAATCTCCCCCCCAGGATATTGGTGCCCCTCAGGTTCAGATGTAGACCATCCTGTCTATAGAGGTCCCACCTTCCCCAGAAAGAGCCCCAGTTATCCAGAAATCTGAATCCCTCCCGCCTGCACCATCCCTGTAGCCACGTGTTTAATTGCTCTCTCTCCCTATTCCTCATCTCACTATCACGTGGCACGGGCAACAACCCAGAGATAACAACCCTGTTTGTTCTCGCTCTGAGCTTCCATTCGACTCTGTCAAAGGCCTTTTCTGCGTCTAGGGAGACACTCACCTCTGGTTATTATGTTCAGCAGCCGCCTGATGTTCGTTGTGAGCTGCCGACCCTTGACAAAGCCCGTTTGGTCCTCTGCGACCACCTCCAGTACGCAGACCTCCAGCTTTTTGGCCAGGACCTTTGTGAGTATTTTCGCATCCTCATTCAGCAGTGAAATGGGTCTGTATGATCCACATTCCATCAGGTCTTTATCTATTTTGGGTATCAGTGAGATTGTGGCCTGCGCTAGCGTTGGGGGCAGGGTGCCCCCTGCCAGCGAGTCCGTGAACAGGGATCAGTGTTGGGGACAGGGATCAGTGTTGGGGACAGGGATCAGTGTTTGGGGACAGGGATCAGTGATGGGGACAGGGATCAGTGTTGGGGACAGGGATCAGTGTTTGGGGACAGGGATCAGTGATGGGGACAGGGATCAGTGTTGGGGACAGGGATCAGTGTTGGGGACAGGGATCAGTGTTGGGGACCCGCAGGGATCAGTGTTGGGGACAGGGATCAGTGTTGGGGTCCCGCAGGGATCAGTGTTGGGGACAGGGATCAGTGTTGGGGTCCCACAGGGATCAGTGTTGGTGTCCCGCAGGGATCAGTGTTGGGGTCCCGCAGGGATCAGTGTTGGGGTCCCACAGGGATTAGTGATGGGGACCCACAGGGATCAGTGTTGGGGTCCCACAGGGATCAGTGTTGGGGTCCCACAGGGATCAGTGTTGGGGTCCCACAGGGATCAGTGATGGGGACCCACAGGGATCAGTGTTGGGGTCCCACAGGGATCAGTGTTGGGGTCCCACAGGGATCAGTGTTGGGGTCCCGCAGGGATCAGTGTTGGGGTCCCACAGGGATCAGTGTTTGGGTATCAGTGAGATTGTGGCCTGTGTTAGCGTTGGGGGCAGGGTGCCCCCTGCCAGCGAGTCCGTGAACAGGGATCAGTGTTGGGGACAGGGATCAGTGTTTGGGGACAGGGATCAGTGTTGGGGACAGGGATCAGTGTTTGGGGACAGGGATCAGTGATGGGGACAGGGATCAGTGTTGGGGACAGGGATCAGTGTTTGGGGACAGGGATCAGTGTTGGGGACAGGGATCAGTGTTTGGGGACAGGGATCAGTGATGGGGACAGGGATCAGTGTTGGGGACAGGGATCAGTGTTTGGGGACAGGGATCAGTGTTGGGGACAGGGATCAGTGTTTGGGGACAGGGATCAGTGATGGGGACAGGGATCAGTGTTGGGGTCCCACAGGGATCAGTGTTGGGGTCCCGCGGGGATCAGTGTTGGGGTCCCACAGGGATCAGTGATGGGGACAGGGATCAGTGTTGGGGTCCCACAGGGATCAGTGATGGGGACAGGGATCAGTGTTTGGGGACAGGGATCAGTGATGGGGACAGGGATCAGTGTTGGGGTCCCACAGGGATCAGTGTTGGGGTCCCACAGGGATCAGTGATGGGGACAGGGATCAGTGTTGGGGTCCCACAGGGATCAGTGATGGGGACAGGGATCAGTGTTTGGGGACAGGGATCAGTGATGGGGACAGGGATCAGTGTTGGGGTCCCACAGGGATCAGTGATGGGGACAGGGATCAGTGTTTGGGTATCAGTGAGATTGTGGCCTGTGCTAGCGTGGGGGGCAGGGTGCCCCCTGCCAGCGAGTCCGTGAACAGGGATCAGTGTTGGGGACAGGGATCAGTGTTGGGGTCCCACAAGGATCAGTGTTGGGGTCCCACCGGGATCAGTGTTGGGGACAGGGATCAGTGTTGGGGTCCCACAAGGACCAGTGTTGGGGTCCCACAGGGATCAATGTTGGGGACAGGGATCAGTGTTGGGGTCCCACAGGGATCAGTGTTGGGGTCCCACAGGGATCAGTGTTGGGGACAGGGATCAGTGTTGGGGTCCCACAGGGATCAGTGTTGGGGACAGGGATCAGTGTTGGGGTCCCGCAGGGATCAGTGTTGGGGTCCCGCAGGGATCAGTGTTGGGGACAGGGATCAGTGTTGGGGACAGGGATCAGTGTTGGGGACAGGGATCAGTGTTGGGGTCCCACAGGGATCAGTGATGGGGACAGGGATCAGTGTTGGGGTCCCACAGGGATCAGTGATGGGGACAGGGATCAGTGTTTGGGTATCAGTGAGATTGTGGCCTGTGCTAGCGTGGGGGGCAGGGTGCCCCCTGCCAGCGAGTCCGTGAACAGGGATCAGTGTTGGGGACAGGGATCAGTGTTGGGGACAGGGATCAGTGTTGGGGACAGGGATCAGTGTTGGGGACAGGGATCAGTGTTGGGGTCCCGCAGGGATCAGTGTTGGGGACAGGGATCAGTGTTGGGGTCCCGCAGGGATCAGTGTTGGGGACAGGGATCAGTGTTGGGGACAGGGATCAGTGTTGGGGTCCCACAGGGATCAGTGTTGGGGTCCCACAGGGATCAGTGTTGGGGACAGGGATCAGTGTTGGGGTCCCACAGGGATCAGTGTTGGGGACAGGGATCAGTGTTGGGGGTCCCGCAGGGATCAGTGTTGGGTCCCGCAGGATCAGTGTTTTGGGTCCCGCAGGGATCAGTGTTGGGGTCCCGCAGGGATCAGTGTTGGGGTCCCGCAGGGATCAGTGTTGGGGACAGGGATCATTGTTGGGGACAGGGATCAGTGTTGGGGACAGGGATCAGTGTTGGGGTCCCACAGGGATCAGTGAGGGGACAGGGATCAGTGTTGGGGTCCACGGGATCAGTTGATGGGGACAGGGATCAGTGTGTTGGGTATCAGTGAGATTGTGGCCTGTGCTAGCGTGGGGTGGGACAGGGTGCACCCTGCCAGCGAGTCCGTGAACAGGGATCAGTGTTGGGGACAGGGATCAGTGTTGGGGACAGGGATCAGTGTTGGGGGACAGGGATCAGTGTTGGGGACAGGGATCAGTGTGGGGTCCCGCAGGGATCAGTGTTGGGGACAGGGATCAGTGTTGGGGTCCCGCAGGGATCAGTGTTGGGGACAGGGGATCAGTGTTGGGGACAGGGATCAGTGTTGGGGTCCCACAGGGATCAGTGTTGGGGACAGGGATCAGTGTTGGGGTCCCGCAGGGATCAGTGTTGGGGACAGGGATCAGTGTTGGGGTCCCACAGGGATCAGTGTTGGGGACAGGGATCAGTGTTGGGGACAGGGATCAGTGTTGGGGACAGGGATCAGTGTTGGGGACAGGGATCAGTGTTGGGGACAGGGATCAGTGTTGGGGTCCCACAGGGATCAGTGTTGGGGACAGGGATCAGTGTTGGGGTCCCACAGGGATCAGTGTTGGGGACAGGGATCAGTGTTGGGGACAGGGATCAGTGTTGGGGACAGGGATCAGTGTTGGGGACAGGGATCAGTGTTGGGGTCCCACAGGGATCAGTGTTGGGGACAGGGATCAGTGTTGGGGACAGGGATCAGTGTTGGGGACAGGGATCAGTGTTGGGGTCCCACAGGGATCAGTGTTGGGGACAGGGATCAGTGTTGGGGACAGGGATCAGTGTTGGGGACAGGGATCAGTGTTGGGGACAGGGATCAGTGTTGGGGACAGGGATCAGTGTTGGGGACAGGGATCAGTGTTGGGGTCCCACAGGGATCAGTGTTGGGGACAGGGATCAGTGTTGGGGTCCCGCAGGGATCAGTGTTGGGGACAGGGATCAGTGTTGGGGTCCCGCAGGGATCAGTGTTGGGGACAGGGATCAGTGTTTGGCTATCAGTGAGATTGTGGCCTGTGCTAGCGTGGGGGGCAGGGTGCCCCCTGCCAGCGAGTCCGTGAACATGTCCCTTAGGTGTGGGGCCAGGACTGCCGCAAATATTTTGTAGAAATCCGCCGGGATCCCATCGGGTCCCAGTGCCTTCCCCGCCTGCATGGAGCTGATGCTCTCCATGATTTCTCCCAGGTCTATTGGTGCTTCCAGCTCCCCCTGTCTGTCTTCCCACCACTGGCAGTTCCAGTCTGTCTAGGAACTGTTTCATCCCCATGCCCCTGTCGGGGAGCTCGGAGCTGTACAGTCTCCGGTAGAAGGTCTCGAAGCCCGATTGACCTCCTTTGGTTCTGTTACCAGTCTGCCTTTGCTATCCTTAACCTGCGCTATTTCCCTCGTGGCTGCCTGCTTTCTCAGCTGGTGAGCCAATAGGCGGCCAGCCTTGTCTCCGTGTTTGTAGAAGGTCCCCCGTGTCTGGTGGAGTTGGTACACTGCTTTCATAATGGATAGCAGGTTAAAGTCCATTTGCAGCTTTTTCCTCTCCGCCAGTCAGAGAGATCTAGGTGTACAGGTCCACAGGCCACTGAAAGGGGCAACACAGGTGGAGAAGGTAGTCAAGAAGGCGTACGGCATGCTTGCCTTCATTGGCCGGGGCATTGAGTATAAGAATTGGCAAGTCATGTTGTAGCTGTATAGAACCTTAGTTAGGCCACACTTGGAGTATAGTGTTCAATTCTGGTCGCCACACTACCAGAAGGAGGTGGAGGCTTTAGAGAGGATGCAGAAGAGATTTATCAGGATGTTGCCTGGTATGGAGGGCATTAGCTATGAGGAGCGTTTGAATAAACTCGGTTTGTTCTCACTGGAACGAAGGAGGTTGAGGGGCGATCTGACAGAGATCTACAAAATCATGAGGGGCATAGACAGAGTGGATAGTCAGAGGCTTTTTCCCAGGGTAGAGGGGTCAATTACTAGGGGGCATAGGTTTAAGGTGCGAGGGGCAAGGTTTAGAGGCGATGTACAAGGTAATTGTTTTACACAGAGGGTAGTGGGTGCCTGGAACCCACTGCCGGAGGAGGTGGTGGAAGCAGGGACGATAGTGATGTTTAAGGGGCAACTTGACAAATACATGAATAGGATGGGAATAGAGGGAGACGGACCCTGGAAGTGTAGAAGATTTTAGTTTAGAGTGGGCAGCATGGTCGGTGCAGGCTTGGAGGGCGGCCTGTTCCTGTGCTGTACTTTTCTTTGTTGTTCTTTGTTTGAAACATGCCAGCAGCTCTACGGTCGGGCCTCGGAGTATTTTCTGTCGACTCCAGGATGGAATCCACCAGTTGTTGCCTGGCCACCCCCTCTTCCCTATCTCTTCTTGCCTTGTAGGCTATGGTCTCTCCTCTAATCACAGCCTTCAGTGCCTCCCAGAACGTGGAGGGTGAGACCTCCCCATTTTGGTTGTTACTAACGTAGTTGCCTATGGCCCATGATGTTTTTTGATAGAAGGCCTTGTCGGCCAGGAGGTCCGTGTCCAGCCTCCACATTGGGCGCTGGGCCCGGCCTGTCTCCAACCTCAGTTTCTTCGCCTTTCTCTCATCTTTTCCGACGATGCCACCTTTGAAAACAGTGTTTCTGACATGTCTGCCTTTTTCCTCAGCCGAGGTTTCCCCCCGCAGTGTGGAGGACAAGGCACTCAACAGGACCCAACCCATTCCCCACACCTCTGCCCTCACACATTCCCCAGGCCTCTGCCCTCACACATTCCCCAGGCCTCTGCCCTCACCCATTCCCCACACCTCTGCCCTCACCCACTCCCCACACCTCTGCCCCCACCCATTCCCCAGGCCTCTGCCCCCACCCATTCCCCACACCACTGCCCCCACCCATTCCCCACACCTCTGCCCTCACCCATTCCCCAGGCCTCTGCCCTCACCCATTCCCCACACCTCTGCCCTCACCCATTCCCCACACCTCTCCCCTCACCCACTCCCCACACCTCTCCCCTCACCCACTCCCCACACCTCTGCCCCAACCCATTCCCCAGGCCTCTGCCCTCACCCATTCCCCAGACCTCTGCCCTCACCCATTCCCCAGGCCTCTGCCCTCACCCATTCCCCAGGCCTCTGCCCCCACCCATTCCCAGGCCTCTGCCCCCAACCCACTCCCCACACCTCTGCCCTCACCCATTCCCCACACCTCTGCCCCCACCAACTCCCCACACCTCTGCCCTCACCCATTCCCCACACCTCTGCCCTCACCCATTCCCCACACCTCTGCCCCCACCCATTCCCCGCACCTCTGCCCCCACCCATTCCCCAGGCCTCTGCCCTCACCCATTCCCCAGGCCTCTGCCCCCACCCATTCCCCAGGCCTCTGCCCCCAACCCACTCCCCACACCTCTGCCCCCACCCATTCCCCAGGCCTCTGCCCCCACCCATTCCCCAGGCCTCTGCCCCACCCATTCCCCAGGCCTCTGCCCCCACCCACTCCCCCACACCTCTGCCCCCACCCATTCCCCAGGCCTCTGCCCTCACCCATTCCCCACACCTCTGCCCTCACCCATTCCCCACACCTCTGCCCTCACCCATTCCCCACACCTCTGCCCTAACCCATTCCCCACACCTCTGCCCTCACCCATTCCCCACACCTCTGCCCTCACCCATTCCCCGCACCTCTGCCCCCACCCATTCCCCACACCTCTGCCCTTACCCACTCCCCACACCTCTGCCCCCATCCATTCCCCACACCTCTGCCCCCACCCATTCCCCAGGCCTCTGCCCTCACCCATTCCCCACACCTCTGCCCCCACCCATTCCCCTCTCTCCCTCACCCATTCCCCGCATCTCTGCCCCCACCCATTCCCCAGGCCTCTGCCCCCACCCATTCCCCTCTCTCCCTCACCCATTCCCCGCATCTCTGCCCCCACCCATTCCCCAGGCCCCTGCCCCCACCCATTCCCCAGGCCTCTGCCCCCACCCATTCCCCAGGCCTCTGCCCCCACCCACTCCCCCACACCTCTGCCCCCACCCATTCCCCAGGCCTCTGCCCTCACCCATTCCCCACACCTCTGCCCTCACCCATTCCCCACACCTCTGCCCTCACCCATTCCCCACACCTCTGCCCTCACCCATTCCCCACACCTCTGCCCTCACCCATTCCCCACACCTCTGCCCTCACCCATTCCCCACACCTCTGCCCTCACCCATTCCCCGCACCTCTGCCCCCACCCATTCCCCACACCTCTGCCCTCACCCACTCCCCACACCTCTGCCCCCACCCATTCCCCACACCTCTGCCCCCACCCATTCCCCAGGCCTCTTCCCTCACCCATTCCCCACACCTCTGCCCCCACGCATTCCCCTCTCTCCCTCACCCATTCCCCGCATCTCTGCCCCCACCCATTCCCCAGACCCCTGCCCCCACCCATTCCCCAGGCCTCTGCCCCCACCCATTCCCCAGGCCTCTGCCCCCACCCATTCCCCAGGCCTCTGCCCCCACCCATTCCCCGCACCTCTGCCCTCACCCATTCCCCGCATCTCTGCCCTCACCCATTCCCCACACCTCTGCCCCCACCCACTCCCCACACCTCTGCCCCCACCCATTCCCCGCACCTCTGCCCCCACCCATTCCCCACACCTCTGCCCCCACCCACTCCCCACACCTCTGCCCTCACCCATTCCCCACACCTCTGCCCCCACCCACTCCCCACACCTCTGCCCTCACCCATTCCCCCACATCTCTGCCCTCACCCATTCCCCACACCTCTGCCCCCACCCATTCCCCACACCTCTGCCCTCACCCATTCCCCACACCTCTGCCCCCACCCATTCCCCACACCTCTGCCCTCACCCATTCCCCAGGCGTCTACCCTCACCCATTCCCCAGGCCTCTGCCCCCACCCATTCCCCACACCTCTGCCCTTACCCATTCCCCAGGCCTCTGCCCTCACCCATTCCCCACACCTCTGCCCCCACCCACTCCCCACACCTCTGCCCTCACCCATTCCCCAGGCCTCTGCCCTCACCCATACCTCTGCCCTCATCCATTCCCCAGGCCTCTGCCCTCACCCATTCCCCACACCTCTGCCCTCACCCATTCCCCACACCTCTGGCCCCACCCATTCCCCACACCTCTGCCCTCACCCATTCCCCACACCTCTGCCCCCACCCATTCCCCACACCTCTGCCCTCACCCAATCCCCACACCTCTGCCCTCACCCATTCCCCTCACCTCTGCCCTCACCCATTCCCCACACCTCTTCCCTCACCCATTCCCCATTCCCCTCACCTCTGCCCTCACCCATTCCCCATTCCCCTCACCTCTGCCCTCACCATTCCCCACACCTCTGCCCTCACCCATTCCCCATTCCCCACACCTCTGCCCTCACCCATTCCCCATTCCCCACACCTCTGCCCTCACCCATTCCCCATTCCCCACACCTCTGCCCTCACCCATTCCCCAGGCCTCTGCCCTCACCCATTCCCCACACCTCTGCCCTCACCCATTCCCCACACCTCTGCCCTCACCCATTCCCCACACCACTGCCCTCACCCATTCCCCATTCCCCACACCTCTGCCCTCACCCATTCCCAGGCCTCTGCCCTCACCCATTCCCCACACCTCTGCCGTCACCCATTCCCCACACCTCTGCCCATCACCCATTCCCTGCACCTCTGCCCCCACCCATTCCCCACACCTCTGCCCCCACCCATTCCCCACACCTCTGCCCCCACCCATTCCCCACACCTCTGCCCCCACCCATTCCCCACACCTCTGCCCCCACCCACTCCCCACACCTCTGCCCTCACCCATTCCCCACACCTCTGCCCCCACCCATTCTCCACACCTCTGCCCTCACCCATTCCCCAGGCCTCTGCCCCCACCCATTCCCCACACCTCTGCCCTCACCCATTCCCCACACCTCTGCCCTCACCCATTCCCCGCACCTCTGCCCCCACCCATTCCCCACCCCTCTGCCCCCACCCATTCCCCAGGCCTCTGCCCTCACCCATTCCCCAGGCCTCTGCCCCCACCCATTCCCTGCACCTCTGCCCCCACCCATTCCCCACACCTCTGCCCCCACCCATTCCCCAGGCCTCTGCCCTCACCCATTCCCCAGGCCTCTGCCCCCACCCATTCCCTGCACCTCTGCCCCCACCCATTCCCCACACCTCTGCCCTCACCCATTCCCCAGGCCTCTGCCCCCACCCATTCCCCAGGCCTCAGCCCTCACCCATTCCCCGCACCGCTGCCCCCACCCATTCCCCAGGCCTCTGCCCTCACCCATTCCCCACACCTCTGCCCCCACCCATTCCCCACACCTCTGCCCCAACCCATTCCCCAGGCCTCTGCCCTCACCCATTCCCCAGGCCTCTGCCCCCACCCACTCCCCAGGCCTCTGCCCCCACCCATTCCCCAGGCCTCTGCCCTCACCCATTCCCCACACCTCTGCCCTCACCCATTCCCCAGGCCTCTGCCCCCACCCCATTCCCCAGGCCTCTGCCCTCACCCATTCCCCGCACCTCTGCCCCCACCCATTCCCCACATCTCTGCCCTCACCCATTCCCCAGGCCTCTGCCCCAACCCATTCCCCAGGCCTCTGCCCCCACCCATTCCCCACACCTCTGCCCTCACCCATTCCCCACATCTCTGCCCTCACCCATTCCCCACACCTCTGCCCTCACCCATTCCCCAGGCCTCTGCCCCCACCCATTCCCCGCACCTCTGCCCTCACCCATTCCCCACACCTCTGCCCCCACCCATTCCCCACACCTCTGCCCTCACCCATTCCCCAGACCTCTGCCCTCACCCATTCCCCGCACCTCTGCCCTCACCCACTCCCCACACCTCTGCCCTCACCCATTCCCCACACCTCTGCCCTCACCCATTCCCCAGGCCTCTGCCCTCACCCATTCCCCACACCTCTGCCCTCACCCATTCCCCGCATCTCTGCCCTCACCCATTCTCCTCTCTCCCTGAACCAGGACAGAAACCCCTTGTTCTCACTTTTCACCCCACCAGCCTCCACATTCAAAGGATCGACCACCTCCAGTCCGCCAACTCTAGCACGACGCCACCACCAAACACATCTTCCCCTCACTCCCGCCATCAGCATTCCGCAGGAACCGCTCCCTCAGGAATACCCTGGTCCACTCCTCCACCAGCCCCAGACCTGCCGTCCCTTCCCACAGCACCTTCCCTTGCAATGGCAGAAGCAGCAACAACTGCCCCTTTACCTCCTTCCTCCTCACTGTCCACGGCCACAAACATTCCTTTCAGGTTAAGCAGTGTTTCACTTGCACCTCCTTCAATTTGGTGGACTGTATTCGCTGCTCCCAATGCGTCTCCTCGACATTGGGAGACTAAACACAGGCTGGGTGACCACATTGCGGAACACCTTCACTCAGTCCACAAGCAGAACCCCAACCTTCTGGTCGCTTGCCATTTTAACTCAGCATCTTGCTCTCATGCCCACATGTCCCCTGGTTTGCCTGCTGCAATGCTTTACTGATACCCAATCCAAACTGGAAGAACAACACCTCATCTTCAAGAGCAATTGGGGGTGGGCAATAGGGGTGGCATGGTGGCACAGCAGTTAACACTGCTGCCTCACGGCGCCAGGCACCCGAGTTCAATTTCGGTCTTGGGTGACTATCTGTGTGGAGTCTGTACGTTCTCCCCGTGTCTGCGTGGGTTTGCTCCGGGTGCTCCAATTTCCTCCTACAGTCTAAAGATGTGCGGGTTATGTGGATTGGCCATGATAAATTAACCATTTGTGCATAGAGATGTGTCTGGTAGGTGGGGTATGGAGTTATGGGGCTAGGGCGGGGTGTAGGCCTAGGTAGGGTGCTCTTTCAGAGGGTCAGGACAGACTCAATGGCCCAAATGTCGATGGGCTGAATGGCCTCCTTCTGCACTGTAGGAACTGTATGGTTCTATATGCTGGCCTAGCTGAGGAAATCCACTGACCTAAGGGTCTGAATGTGTTGAAGTGACTTACTGTCGAGATATCTGCCAGAAAACAGTACTTACATTGTTATTGAGGAACATTCCCTGGTAGCGATGGTTCAGGTGAATGAGCTCTCCAGCCTCAACCTGCTTTCCATGAACCCAGGTTCCCACATACTTGGACTGTGTAAGAGCGTACACGTAGGTTCCCTGACCATGCCTGGTGAAGGGAAAGAATAAATATACTGAGGGAGAATCAAGGCACCTTGTGACAATAATTGCAAATGTCGCCACATTCCCAGTGGGCCATAGGTTAGTCTCCTCTTTGAAAACTGACCGGTGGTGATTTAACCTGAGGGTCATCACACCTCAGACATGGGGCAAGGTTGTAAAATGGGTTCCTGCGGTCCTCATTATCCAGTGATTCCTCTTGGGAATGAGAGCAGGATTGGGCTCTGTTGTGATGGCTCTCATGCTGTAAATCCATCGTCTGAAACCACAACGTTACCTTCAGCAATTGACCTAAATTGACCTTAACTATCCCTCAAGGGCAATTAGGGATGGGCATTAAATGCTGGCACATCCGGCAACTAGTTACATCTTCAAAGGATTCCAGTATATTTCCAGTAGATTTGTTAAGCATGATTTCCCCTTCATAAATCCATGTTGACTCTGTCCGACCCTACCACTGTTTTCTAAGTGCTCTGCGATCAAATCTTTGATAATGGATTCCAGAATTTACCCCACTACCGACGTCAGGCTTATTTGGTCCATAATTCCATTTTCCCTCCACTTCCTGACCTGGTGCTAATGTTGCTGGACGAGTAACTCAGAGGCCCAGGCTAATGCCCTCGCGACAGGTGGTAGAATTAAAATTCAGTCAAGAAGGGTGCAGTCACAATGTTGGGGGTTTACAACAGCCAGCGGGAGATAGAGGAGCAGATAGGTAGACAGATTTTGGAAAGGAGTAAAAGCAACAGGGTTGTTGTGATGGGAGACTTCAACTTCCCCAATATTGACTGGGACTCACTTAGTGCTAGGGGCTTGGACGAGGCAGAGTTTGAAAGGAGCATCCAGGAGGGCTTCTTAAAACAATATGTAGATAGTCCAACTAGGGAAGGGGCTGTACTGGACCTGGTATTGGGGAATGAGCCCGGCCAAGTGGTCGAAGTTTCAGTCGGGGAGCATTTAGGGAACAGTGACCACAATTCAGTAAGTTTTGAAGTGCTGGTGGACAAGGATAAGAGTGGTCCTAGGGTGAATGCTAAATTGGGAGAAGGCTAATTATAACAATATTAGGCGAGAACTGAAGAACCTAGATTGGGGGCGGATGTTTGATGGTAAATCAACATCTGACATGTGGGTGGCTTTCAAATGTCAGTTGAAAGGAATTCAGGACCGGTATGTTCCTGTGAGGAAGAAGGATAAACATGGCAAATTTCAGGAACCTTGGATAACGAGAGATATTGTAGGCCTCGTCAAAAAGAAAAAGAAGGCATTTGTCAGGGTTAGAAGGCTGGGAACAGACGAAGCCTGTGTGGAATATAAGGAAAGTAGGAAGGAACTTAAGAAAGAAGTCAGGAGGGAGAAAAGGGGTCACGAAAAGCCATTGGCAAATAGGGTTAAGGAAATTCCCAAGCTTTTTACACGTAAATAAAAAGCAAGAGGGTAGCCAGGGAAAGGGTTGGCCCACTGAAGGACAGGCAAGGGAATCTATGTGTGGAGCCAGAGGAAATGGGTGAGGTACTAAATGAATACTTTGCATCAGTATTCACCAAAGATAAGGAATTGAAAATGAAATGAAATGAATGAAATGAAATGAAAATCGCTTATTGTCACGAGTAGGCTTCAATGAAGTTACTGGGAAAAGCCCCTAGTCGCCACATTCCGGCGCCTGTCCGGGGAGGCTGGTGCGGGAATCGAACCGTGCTGCTGGCCTGCTTGGTCTGCTTTAAAAGCCAGTGATTTAGCTGAGTGAACTAAGTGGTGGATGTTGAGTCTGGAGAAGGATGTGTAGATAGCCTGGGTCACATTGTATCCAAAAAGACGAGGTGTTGGGCGTCTTGAAAAATATTAAGGTAGATAAGTCCCCAGGGTCTGATGGGATCTACCCCAGAATACTGAAGGAGGCTAGAGAGGAAATTGCTGAGGATTTGACAGAAATCTTTGGATCCTCACTGTCTTCAGGTGACGTCCCGGAGAACTGGAGAATAGCCAATATTGTTCCTTTGTTTAAGAAGGATAGCAAGGTTTAGGGCTGGTTTAGCTCACTGTGCTAAATCGCTGGTTTTTAAAGCAGACCAAGCAGGCCAGCAGCACGGTTCGATTCCCGTACCAGCCTGCCCGGACAGGTGCCGGAATGTGGCGACGAGGGGCTTTTCACAGTAACTTCATTGAAGCCTACTTGTGACAATAAGCGATTTTCATTTCATCTCAAGGATAATCCAGGGAACTACAGGCCGGTGAGCCTTACGTCAGTGGTAGGGAAATTACTGGAGAGAATTCTTCGAGACAGGATCTACTCCCATTTGGAAGCAAGTGGACTTATTAGCGAGAGGCAGCACAGTTTTGTGAAGGGGAGGTCATGTCTCACTAACTTAATAGAGTTTCTCAAGGAGGTCACAAAGATGACTGATGCAGGTAGGGCAGTGGATGTTGTCTATATGGACTTCAGTAAGGCCTTTGACAAGGTCCCTCATGGCAGACTGGTACAAAAGGTGAAGTCACACGGGATCAGAGGTGAGCTGGCAAGATGGATACAGAACTGACTAGGTCATAGAAGGCAGAGAGTAGCAATGGAAGGGTGCTTTTCTGATTGGAGGGCTGTGACTAGTGGTGTTCCGCAGGGATCAGTGCTGGGACCTTTGCTGTTCGTATTATATATAAATGATTTGGAGGAAAATGTAACTGGTCTGATTAGTAAGTTTGCGGACGACACAAAGGTTGGTGGAATTGCGGATACCGATGAGGACTGTCAGAGGATACAGCAGGATTTAGATCGTTTGGAGACTTGGGCTGAGAGATGGCAGATGGAGTTTAATCCGGACAAATGTGATGTAATGCATTTTGGAAGGTCTAATACAGGTAGGGAATATACAGTGAATGGTAGAACCCTCAAGTGTATTGGCAGTCAGAGAGATCTAGGTGTACAGGTCCACAGGTCACTGAAAGGGGCAACACAGGTGGAGAACAAAACAAACAAACAAAGAAAATTACAGCACAGGAACAGGCCCTTCGGCCCTCCCAGCCTGCACCGATCCAGATCCTTTATCCAAACCTGTCGCCTATTTTCCAAGGGTCTACTTCCCTCTGTTGCCCGCCCGTTCATATATCTGTCCAGATGCATCTTAAATTATGCTATCGTGCCCGCCTCTACCACCTCCGCTGGCAAAGTGTTCCAGGCACCCACCACCCTCTGCGTAAAAAACTTTCCACACACATCTCCCTTAAACTTTCCCCCTCTCACCTTGAAATCATGACCCCTTGTAATTGACACCCCCACTCTTGGAAAAAGCTTGTTGCTATCCACCCTGTCCATACCTCTCATAATTTTGTAGACCACAGTCAGGTCCCCTCTCAACCTACGTCTTTCCAACAAAAGCAATCCTAATCTTCTCAACCTTTCTTCATAGCTAGCACTCTCCATACCAGGCAACATCCTGGTGAACCTCCTCTGCACCCTCTCGAAAGCATCCACATCCTTCTGGTAATGTGGCGACCAGAACTGCACGCAGTATTCCAAATGTGGCCTAACCAAAGTCCTATACAACTGTAACATGACCTGCCAACTCTTGTACTCAATACCCCGTCCGTTGAAGGCAAGCATGCTGTATGCCTTCTTGACCACTCTATCGACCTGCGTTGCCACCTTCAGGATACAATGGACCTGAACTCCCAGATCTCTCTGTACATCAATTTTCCCCAAGACTCTTCCATTGACCATATAGTCCGCTCTTGAATTAGATCTTCCAAAATGCATCACCTCGCATTTTCCTGGATTGAACTCGATCTGCCATTTCTCTGCCCAACTCTCCAATCTATCTATATTTTGCTGTATTCTCTGACAGTCCGCCTCGTTATCTGCAACTCCACCAATCTTAGTATCAAGAGAAGATAAGAGAAGGTATCACCATCCTCGGATGGTGATGTCCAGCACGAGAGGACATAGCTTTAAATTGAGGGGAGATAGATATAGGACAGATGTCAGAGGTAGGTTCTTTACTCAGAGAGTAGTAAGGGCGTGGAATTCCCTGCCTGCAACAGTAGTGGACTCGCCAACACTAAACGCATTCAAATGGTCATTGGATAGGCATATGGACGATAAGGGAATAGTGTGGAGGGACTTTAGAGGGGTTTCACAGGACGGCGCAACATCGTGGGCCGAAGGGCCTGTACTGCACTGTAATGTTCTATGTTCTATGTTCTAAGGTAGTCAAGAAGGCATATGACATGCTTGCCTTCATTGGCTGGGGCATTGAGTATAAAAATTGGCAAGTCATGTTGCAGCTGTATAGAACCTTAGTTAGGCCACACTTGGAGTATAGTGTTCAATTCTGGTTGCCACACTACCAGAAGGATGTGGAGGCTTTAGAGAGGGTGCAGAAGAGATTTACCAGGATGTTGCCTGGTATGGAGGGCAGTAGCTATGAGGAGAGGTTGAATAAACTCGGTTTGTTCTCACTGGAACGAAGGAGGTTGAGGGGCGACCTGATAGAGGTCTACAAAATTATGAGGGGCATAGACAGAGTGGATAGTCAGAGGATTTTCCCAGGGTCGCGGGGTCAATCACTAGACGGCATAGGTTTAAGGTGCGAGGGGCAAGGTTTAGAGGAGATGTACGAGGTAAGTTTTTTACACAGAGGGTAGTGGGTGCCTGGAACTCGCTGCCGAAGGAGGTGGTGGAAGCAGGGACGATAGTGACATTTAAGGGGCATCTTGACAAATACATGAATAGGATGTGAATAGAGGTTTACGGACCCTGGAAGTGTAGAAGATTTTAGTTTAGACGGGCAGCATGGTCGGCACGGGCTTGGAGGGCCGAAGGGCCTGTTCCTGTGCTGTAATTTTCTTTGTTCTTCAAATAAAAATCTCTGTCACAGTGACCATGAAACCATTGTTGATTATTTTAAAAACCCGTCTGGTTCACGAATGTCCTTCAGGGAAGGAAGCCCTTCCCAGTCTGACCAACATGTTACTCCAGACCCAGCAATGTGAGTGAGTCTGAAATGGCCGAGCCGGGCAATTAGGGATGGGCAACATTCCATGAAATAATAAAGGAAACGATGTTATGGATCTGATTGAGTCAATTGCATCATTCCATCTGCCATTAAGGTTGTGTATTACAGTGAGACGGCTAATGCTATCGTGTTTGTCTCAACAACATTAACTCAGAAACTGGTTAAATTCAAGCATTCCAACCCAAATGTTGCCGCCCTTCCAAGCAGCGGATTTCCAGATGTCTCTACCTTTGGTGAGCGAGCCATTCTCCAGAGTATGTATCACCATTCGGATAATAGTAACTCCCTTCGCCGTGTCGCTGGTCATGTGCCCAGCTCCCTGCAACAGAGACGGAACAGTGTGAGTGACGGGACAGTGTGTCTGACTGACCCCTCGATAGTGTGACCCTGTCACTGTGTCTGAGTGACCCCTCGATTGGGTGACCCTGTCACTGTGTCTGACTGACCCCTCGACAGTGTGACCCTGTCGCTGTGTTTGACTGACCCCTCGATAGAGTGACCCTGTCACTGTGTGACTGACCCCTCGATAGTGTGACCCTGTCACTGTGTCTGACTGACCCCTCGATAGTGTGACCCTGTCACTGTGTGACTGACCCCTCGATAGTCTGACCCTGTCACTGTGTGACTGACCCCTCGATAGTGTGACCCTGTCGCTGTCTGACTGACCCCTCGATAGTGTGACCCTGTCACTGTGTGACTGACCCTCGATAGTGTGACCCTGTCACTGTGTCCTGACTGACCCCTCGATAGTGTGACCCTGTCACTGTGTGACTGACCCCTCGATAGTGTGACCCTGTCACTGTGTCTGACTGACCCCTCGATAGTGTGACCCTGTCACTGTGTCTGACTGACCCCTCGATAGTGTGACCCTGTCACTGTGTGACTGACCCCTCGATAGTGTGACCCTGTCACTGTGTGACTGACCCCTCGATAGTGTGACCCTGTCACTGTGTGACTGACCCCTCGATAGTGTGACCCTGTCACTGTGTGACTGACCCCTCGATAGTGTGACCCTGTCACTGTGTGACTGACCCCTCGATAGTGTGACCCTGTCACTGTGTCTGACTGACCCCTCGATAGTGTGACCCTGTCACTGTGTGACTGACCCCTCGATAGTGTGACCCTGTCACTGTGTCTGACTGACCCCTCGATAGTGTGACCCTGTCACTGTGTGACTGACCCCTCGATAGTGTGACCCTGTCACTGTGTGACTGACCCCTCGATAGTGTGACCCTGTCACTGTCTGACTGACCCCTCGATAGTGTGACCCTGTCACTGTGTGACTGACCCCCCGATAGTGTGACCCTGTCACTGTGTGTCTGACCCCCCCGATAGTGTGACCCTGTCACTGTGTGACTGACCCCTCGATAGTGTGACCCTGTCACTGTGTGACTGACCCCTCGATAGTGTGACCCTGTCACTGTGTGACTGACCCCTCGATAGTGTGACCCTGTCACTGTGTCTGACTGACCCCTCGATAGTGTGACCCTGTCACTGTGTCTGACTGACCCCTCGATAGTGTGACCCTGTCACTGTCTGACTGACCCCTCGATAGTGTGACCCTGTCACTGTGTGACTGACCCCTCGATAGTGTGACCCTGTCACTGTGTCTGACTGACCCCTCGATAGTGTGACCCTGTCACTGTGTCTGACTGACCCCTCGATAGTCTGACCCTGTCACTGTGTGACTGACCCCTCGATAGTGTGACCCTGTCACTGTGTGACTGACCCCCCGATAGTGTGACCCTGTCACTGTGTGTCTGACCCCCCCGATAGTGTGACCCTGTCACTGTGTGACTGACCCCTCGATAGTGTGACCCTGTCACTGTGTGACTGACCCCTCGATAGTGTGACCCTGTCACTGTGTCTGACTGACCCCTCGATAGTGTGACTCTGTCACTGTGTCTGACTGACCCCTCGATAGTGTGACTCTGTCACTGTCTGACTGACCCCTCGATAGTGTGACCCTGTCACTGTGTGACTGACCCCTCGATAGTGTGACCCTGTCACTGTGTCTGACTGACCCCTCGGTAGTGTGACCCTGTCACTGTGTCTGACTGACCCCTCGATAGTGTGACCCTGTCACTGTGTCTGACTGACCCCTCGATAGTCTGACCCTGTCACTGTGTGACTGACCCCTCGATAGGATGACCCTGTCACTGTGTCTGACTGACCCCTCGATAGTGTGACCCTGTCACTGTGTCTGACTGACCCCTCGATAGTGTGACCCTGTCACTGTGTGACTGACCCCTCGATAGTGTGACCCTGTCACTGTGTCTGACTGACCCCTCGATAGTGTGACCCTGTCACTGTGTCTGACTGACCCCTCGATAGTGTGACCCTGTCACTGTGCTGACTGACCCCTCGATAGTGTGACCCTGTCACTGTGTTGACTGACCCCTCGATAGTGTGACCCTGTCACTGTGTCGACTGACCCCTCGATAGTGTGACCCTGTCACTGTGTGACTGACCCCTCGATAGTGTGACCCTGTCACTGTGTGACTGACCCCTCGATAGTGTGACCCTGTCACTGTGTGACTGACCCCTCGATAGTGTGACCCTGTCACTGTGTGACTGACCCCTCGATAGTGTGACCCTGTCACTGTGTGACTGACCCCTCGATAGTGTGACCCTGTCACTGTGGACTGACCCCTCGATAGTGTGACCCTGTCACTGTGTGACTGACCCCTCGATAGTGTGACCCTGTCACTGTGTGACTGACCCCTCGATAGTGTGACCCTGTCACTGTGTGACTGACCCCTCGATAGTGTGACCCTGTCACTGTGTGACTGACCCGTCGATAGTCTGACCCTGTCACTGTGTCTGACTGACCCCTCGATAAGTGTGACCCTGTCACTGTGTGACTGACCCCTCGATAGTGTGACCCTGTCACTGTGTCTGACTGACCCCTCGATAGTGTGACCCTGTCACTGTGTGACTGACCCCTCGATAGTGTGACCCTGTCACTGTGTGACTGACCCCTCGATAGTGTGACCCTGTCACTGTGTGACTGACCCCTCGATAGTGTGACTCTGTCACTGTGTCTGACTGACCCCTCGGTAGTGTGACCCTGTCACTGTCTGACTGACCCCTCGATAGTGTGACCCTGTCACTGTCTGACTGACCCCTCGATAGTGTGGCCCTGTCACTGTGTCACTGACTGACCCCTCGATAGTCTGACCCTGTCACTGTGTGACTGACCCCTCGATAGTGTGACCCTGTCACTGTGTCACTGACTGACCCCTCGATAGTCTGACCCTGTCACTGTGTGACTGACCCCTCGATAGTGTGACCCTGTCACTGTGTCTGACTGACCCCTCGATAGTGTGACCCTGTCACTGTGTGACTGACCCCTCGATAGTGTGGCACTGTCACTGTGTCACTGACTGACCCCTCGATAGTCTGACCCTGTCACTGTGTGACTGACCCCTCGATAGTGTGACCCTGTCACTGTGTCTGACTGACCCCTCGATAGTGTGACCCTGTCACTGTGTGACTGACCCCTCGATAGTGTGGCCCTGTCACTGTGTCACTGACTGACCCCTCGATAGTCTGACCCTGTCACTGTGTGACTGACCCCTCGATAGTGTGACCCTGTCACTGTGTCTGACTGACCCCTCGATAGTGTGACCCTGTCACTGTGTGACTGACCCCTCGATAGTGTGACCCTGTCACTGTGTCTGACTGACCCGTCGATAGTGTGACCCTGTCACTGTGTCTGACTGACCCCTCGATAGTGTGACCCTGTCACTGTGTGACTGACCCCTCGATAGTGTGACCCTGTCACTGTGTGACTGACCCGTCGATAGTCTGACCCTGTCGCTGTGTCAGACTGACCCCTCGATAGTGTGACCCTGCCACTGTGTGACTGACCCGGCGATAGTGTGACCCTGTCACTGTGTGACTGACCCTTAGATAGTGTGACCCTGTCACTGTGTGACTGAACCCTCGATAGTGTGACCCTGTCACTGTGTGACTGACCCCTCGCTAGTGTGACCCTGTCACTGTGTCTGACTGACCCCTCGATAGTGTGACCCTGTCACTGTGTGACTGACCCCTCGATAGTGTGACCCTGTCACTATGTCTGACTGACCCCTCGATAGTGTGACCCTGTCACTGTGTGACTGACCCCTCGATAGTGTGACCCTGTCACTGTGTGACTGACCCCTCGATAGTGTGACCCTGTCACTGTGTGACTGACCCCTCGATAGTGTGACCCTGTCACTGTGTCTGACTGACCCGTCGATAGTGTGACCCTGTCACTGTGTGACTGACCCCTCGATAGTGTGACCCTGTCACTGTGTCTGACTGACCCCGCGATAGTGTGACCCTGTCACTGTGTGACTGACCCCTCGATAGTGTGACCCTGTCACTGTGTCTGACTGACCCCTCGATAGTGTGACCCTGTCACTGTGTGACTGACCCCTCGATAGTGTGACCCTGTCACTGTGTCTGACTGACCCCTCGATAGTGTGACCCTGTCACTGTGTGACTGACCCCTCGATAGTGTGACCCTGTCACTGTGTGACTGACCCGTCGATAGTCTGACCCTGTCACTGTGTCTGACTGACCCCTCGATAATGTGACCCTGTCACTGTGTGACTGACCCCTCGATAGTGTGACCCTGTCACTGTGTCTGACTGACCCCTCGATAGTGTGACCCTGTCACTGTGTGACTGACCCCTCGATAGTGTGACCCTGTCACTGTGTGACTGACCCCTCGATAGTGTGACCCTGTCACTGTGTGACTGACCCCTCGATAGTGTGACTCTGTCACTGTGTCTGACTGACCCCTCGGTAGTGTGACCCTGTCACTGTCTGACTGACCCCTCGATAGTGTGACCCTGTCACTGTCTGACTGACCCCTCGATAGTGTGGCCCTGTCACTGTGTCACTGACTGACCCCTCGATAGTCTGACCCTGTCACTGTGTGACTGACCCCTCGATAGTGTGACCCTGTCACTGTGTCACTGACTGACCCCTCGATAGTCTGACCCTGTCACTGTGTGACTGACCCCTCGATAGTGTGACCCTGTCACTGTGTCTGACTGACCCCTCGATAGTGTGACCCTGTCACTGTGTGACTGACCCCTCGATAGTGTGGCACTGTCACTGTGTCACTGACTGACCCCTCGATAGTCTGACCCTGTCACTGTGTGACTGACCCCTCGATAGTGTGACCCTGTCACTGTGTCTGACTGACCCCTCGATAGTGTGACCCTGTCACTGTGTGACTGACCCCTCGATAGTGTGGCCCTGTCACTGTGTCACTGACTGACCCCTCGATAGTCTGACCCTGTCACTGTGTGACTGACCCCTCGATAGTGTGACCCTGTCACTGTGTCTGACTGACCCCTCGATAGTGTGACCCTGTCACTGTGTGACTGACCCCTCGATAGTGTGACCCTGTCACTGTGTCTGACTGACCCGTCGATAGTGTGACCCTGTCACTGTGTCTGACTGACCCCTCGATAGTGTGACCCTGTCACTGTGTGACTGACCCCTCGATAGTGTGACCCTGTCACTGTGTGACTGACCCGTCGATAGTCTGACCCTGTCGCTGTGTCAGACTGACCCCTCGATAGTGTGACCCTGCCACTGTGTGACTGACCCGGCGATAGTGTGACCCTGTCACTGTGTGACTGACCCCTTAGATAGTGTGACCCTGTCACTGTGTGACTGACCCCTCGATAGTGTGACCCTGTCACTGTGTGACTGACCCCTCGATAGTGTGACCCTGTCACTGTGTCTGACTGACCCCTCGATAGTGTGACCCTGTCACTGTGTGACTGACCCCTCGATAGTGTGACCCTGTCACTGTGTCTGACTGACCCCTCGATAGTGTGACCCTGTCACTGTGTGACTGACCCCTCGATAGTGTGGCACCTGTCACTGTGTCCTGACTGACCCCTCGATAGTCTGACCCTGTCACTGTGTGACTGACCCCTCGATAGTGTGACCCTGTCACTGTGTCTGACTGACCCCTCGATAGTGTGACCCTGTCACTGTGTGACTGACCCCTCGATAGTGTGACCCTGTCACTGTGTCTGACTGACCCCGCGATAGTGTGACCCTGTCACTGTGTGACTGACCCCTCGATAGTGTGACCCTGTCACTGTGTCTGACTGACCCCTCGATAGTGTGACCCTGTCACTGTGTGACTGACCCCTCGATAGTGTAACCCTGTCACTGTGTCTGACTGACCCCTCGATAGTGTGACCCTGTCACTTTGTCTGACTGACCCCTCGATAGTCTGACCCTGTCGCTGTGTCTGACTGACCCCTCGATAGTCTGACCCTGTCGCTGTGTCTGACTGACCCCTCGATAGTGTAACCCTGTCACTGTGTCTGACTGACCCCGCGATAGTGTGACTCTGTCACTGTGTGACTGACCCCTCGATAGTCTGACCCTGTCACTGTGTCTGACTGACCCATCGATAGTCTGACCCTGTCACTGTGTGACTGACCCCTCGATAGTGTGACCCTGTCACTGTCTGACTGACCCCTCGATAGTGTGACTCTGTCGCTGTGTGACTGACCCCTCGGTAGTGTGACCCTGTCACTGTGTCTGACTGACCCATCGATAGTCTGACCCTGTCACTGTGTGACTGACCCCTCGATAGTGTGACCCTGTCACTGTGTCTGACTGATCCCTCGATAGTCTGACCCTGTCACTGTGTGACTGACCCCTCGATAGTGTGTCCCTGTCGCTGTGTCTGACTGACCCCTCGACAGTGTGACACTGTCACTGTCTAACTGACCCCTCGATAGTGTGACTCTGTCGCTGTGTCTGACTGACCCCTCGATAGTGTGACCCTGTCACTGTGTGACTGACCCCTCGATAGTGTGACCCTGTCACTGACTGACCCCTCGATAGTGTGACCCTGTCACTGTGTGACTGACCCCTCGATAGTGTGACCCTGTCACTGTGTGACTGACCCCTCGATAGTGTGACCCTGTCACTGTGTGACTGACCCCTCGATAGTGTGACCCTGTCACTGTGTGACTGACCCGTCGATAGTCTGACCCTGTCACTGTGTCTGACTGACCCCTCGATAGTGTGACCCTGTCACTGTGTGACTGACCCCTCGATAGTGTGACCCTGTCACTGTGTCTGACTGACCCCTCGATAGTGTGACCCTGTCACTGTGTGACTGACCCCTCGATAGTGTGACGCTGTCACTGTGTGACTGACCCCTCGATAGTGTGACCCTGTCACTGTGTGACTGACCCCTCGATAGTGTGACCCTGTCACTGACTGACCCCTCGATAGTGTGACCCTGTCACTGTGTGACTGACCCCTCGATAGTGTGACCCTGTCACTGTGTGACTGACCCCTCGATAGTGTGAGCCTGTCACTGTGTGACTGACCCCTCGATAGTGTGACCCTGTCACTGTGTGACTGACCCGTCGATAGTCTGACCCTGTCACTGTGTCTGACTGACCCCTCGATAGTGTGACCCTGTCACTGTGTCTGACTGACCCCTCGATAGTGTGACCCTGTCACTGTGTGACTGACCCCTCGATAGTGTGACCCTGTCACTGTGTGACTGACCCCTCGATAGTGTGACTCTGTCACTGTGTCTGACTGACCCCTCGGTAGTGTGACCCTGTCACTGTCTGACTGATCCCTCGATAGTGTGACCCTGTCACTGTCTGACTGACCCCTCGATAGTGTGGCCCTGTCACTGTGTCACTGACTGACCCCTCGATAGTCTGACCCTGTCACTGTGTGACTGACCCCTCGATAGTGTGGCCCTGTCACTGTGTCACTGACTGACCCCTTGATAGTCTGACCCTGTCACTGTGTGACTGACCCCTCGATAGTGTGACCCTGTCACTGTGTCTGACTGACCCCTCGATAGTGTGACCCTGTCACTGTGTGACTGACCCCTCGATAGTGTGGCCCTGTCACTGTGTCACTGACTGACCCCTCGATAGTCTGACCCTGTCACTGTGTGACTGACCCCTCGATAGTGTGGCCCTGTCACTGTGTCTGACTGACCCCTCGATAGTGTGACCCTGTCACTGTGTGACTGACCCCTCGATAGTGTGACCCTGTCACTGTGTCTGACTGACCCGTCGATAGTGTGACCCTGTCACTGTGTCTGACTGACCCCTCGATAGTGTGACCCGGTCACTGTGTGACTGACCCCTCGATAGTGTGACCCTGTCACTGTGTGACTGACCCGTCGATAGTCTGACCCTGTCGCTGTGTCTGACTGACCCCTCGATAGTGTGACCCTGTCGCTGTGTGACTGACCCGGCGATAGTGTGACCCTGTCACTGTGTGACTGACCCTTCGATAGTGTGACCCTGTCACTGTGTGACTGACCCCTCGATAGTGTGACTCTGTCACTGTGTGACTGACCCCTCGATAGTGTGACCCTGTCACTGTGTCTGACTGACCCCTCGATAGTGTGACCCTGTCACTGTGTGACTGACCCCTCGATAGTGTGACCCTGTCACTGTGTCTGACTGACCCCTCGATAGTGTGACCCTGTCACTGTGTGACTGACCCCTCGATAGTGTTTTATTTTGTGAATCACAGTGTAGTCTCTGACAATGTTGGTGCTGTCTGAATAACCTTGTGACTCCAGCAGCAAAGCTGTTGCTGTTTCTTTCCATCACACTTGGTCGAAACAAAGAACTTAATTTTCTGAATGACTAGGATCTGAATCTGTTGAATCGTTTCGATAGGACCCAGCTCTCCGCCAAAGATATCAGCTTGGTATTGTTTATAACTTGGATCAACAAAATACAGCACCGATTGTATCTCGCGCTGAGATGGTTGAAAGTGTCTCCCTGTATTGCCTACTTTGTAATAAGGCAGCAGAAATACCTTCATACTTCGATCCGTCTGGGTAATAGAAGGTTCCATTGCCGTGTTTCTTATTCTGTAGGTAGTCTCCTACGTAACGTGCTCCATTCTTAAACCGATATGTCCCCTGTAATATGAGAAAGTGATAGAAAGATGATTGGCGCAAATACAGCTTGCGACTGGAGGGCACAATCTGCATGTACTTGAGGGGTTGACCTGATGAGTGAGAAGGTGAAGCACCACAGGCCATGGAGGGTGTCAGAGCAGCTCCAACCAACACGGGACACCATGCAGCATTCACACTGCTGTCCCCAATGTGAACCAGGGACTCAATGCAGTGACCTAAAGCTGCTCCTGCAGGTATAGCTCTGCACCTTGTCCATCACTCTATAGTCTCCGGTCCTGGGATCAAATATTGTATATTTGAACTTTCCATCTGCGTGTATATGCAGTGTCAGGAATGTGGGACTGTTCTCAGATGATTCTCTTTACAATATGAAATGTTGCAATTCTTTCTGTTGGTCACTGGGAAATTCATTCCTTTAAAAAGGCTATTGATCTGTCCAGGGACCTACTTGCTGTTCTCACACACTCTCTCTCACTTTCACAAAAACATTTTCCTGGTATAAATTTGCACATTTCCCCTGAAAACTCTCTTTGGGCTGTAACTTCCTTGGAGTGACCATCAGCATTCAATTGCCACTACACGCCCAATACCTCCACGCAATTTCTTCCAGGCCTGCTTTTCCTGACCTTCCACCCTGAGGCTGTGCAGGACCAGGAAGCCCAGCTGTCTCCGAGCTCCAGCTTCACAGTCCAGCAAAGCCAAAATGCAGGTGGACACAGTGCCTCGCACACCCCAACCACCATAAAGCAGGAATTTTAACGATCAAACTGAAATGGACAGGCCAGGGAGACGGTAAGTGTGTCAGTGGACAGGATTTGGGAGCGGTTGGGGGGGGGGGGGGGGGGGGGGGGGGGGGGGGTCAGAGGTCGGATATCAGGGGTGGATGGAGGTTGGGTGGTGGGGGGTGTGGAGGAGGGGGGGCAGGTCAGGTCAGAGGGGTTGGGTCTGGTCATGGATTGGGGATGAGAGTTGGAATGTCGGGGGTGGGGGTGCAGCCTTGTGTGGGTGAGGGAAATCCTGTCTGGGGTTGGGAAGAACCATAGGAAGGGTGGTTACTGGGGTGTGGGGTGCGTCCCATGACTATGTGTCATTCTGGGTCTTTACAATAGTTACACAGAAGTTAGAAGAGGTTTCAATATTCTAGCTTTTTCTGAGTAAACATTCATGTAATCCTGTGAGGAAACATCCAACATTAGAGACAAAAACAGAAAATACTGGACAATCTTAGCAGCTCTGACAGTGTCTATGGAGAGAGAAGGGAGTGAACGTTTCGAGTCTTTGACACAGCTTTGATAAAGAGTCATCCAGACTGTTAACGTTAGCTCCCTTCTCCCTGCACAGACGCTGCCAGAGCTGCTGCGATCGTTCAGCAGTTTCTGTTTTTGTTTCAGATTCCAGCATCCGCAGTAATTTGCTTTTGTCCAATATTAGAGATATTAGAGATTTTAATATCTGTATTAGTGTCACAATTAGGCTTACATTAACACTGCAATGAAGTTACTGTGAAAAGCCCCTAGTCTCCACATTCCGTCGCCTGTTCGGGTA
Source organism: Scyliorhinus canicula (assembly GCF_902713615.1). Taxonomy (NCBI): domain Eukaryota; kingdom Metazoa; phylum Chordata; class Chondrichthyes; order Carcharhiniformes; family Scyliorhinidae; genus Scyliorhinus; species Scyliorhinus canicula. Next base: position 1,673,679 of record NC_052152.1, on the reverse strand, counting down.
CACAGAGGAAGGACTCAGAATATCCAATTCACCTAACAGCACATCTTTGGATTGTGGGAGGAAACCGGCATTAAATCACATTTTCAGATAGTTGACAGGGCAGAGCAATTAGCCAGAGGCAGTGAGCTCTTCTGGGCTATTGCCGAGGAAATAGTACCTGAGAGGGATTCTCCGGAACAGCTTTGAGATACAGCACCGATTCAATGCTGGGACCCAGTTTACAGCCTCTTGTACATTCATTACGATTTACACAACCAACCATTAACTACTGACCAGCCATTGGATTGAGCTGTATTACTGACCGGTCACTGGGTGGTGCTGTATTACTGACCAGTCACTGGGTGGCGCTGTATTACTGACCGGTCACTGGGTGGCGCTGTATCACTGACCGGTCACTGGGTGGCGCTGTATTACTGACCGGTCACTGGGTGATGCTGTATTACTGACCGGTCACTGGGTGGTGCTGTATTACTGACCGGTCACTGGGTGGTGCTGTATCACTGACCGGTCACTGGGTGGCGCTGTATTACTGACCGGTCACTGGGTGATGCTGTATCACTGACCGGTCACTGGGTGATGCTGTATTACTGACCGGTCACTGGGTGGCGCTGTATTACTGACCGGTCACTGGGTGGCGCTGTATTACTGACCGGTCACTGGGTGATGCTGTATCACTGACCGGTCACTGGGTGATGCTGTATCACTGACCGGTCACTGGGGGGCGCTGTATTACTGACCGGTCACTGGGGGGCACTGTATTACTGACCGGTCACTGGGTGGTGCTGTATCACTGACCGGTCACTGGGTGGCGCTGTATTACTGACCGGTCACTGGGTGGCGCTGTATTACTGACCGGTCACTGGGTGATGCTGTATTACTGACCGGTCACTGGGTGGCGCTGTATTACTGACCGGTCACTGGGTGGCGCTGTATTACTGACCGGTCACTGGGTGATGCTGTATCACTGACCGGTCACTGGGTGATGCTGTATTACTGACCGGTCACTGGGTGATGCTGTATCACTGACCGGTCACTGGGTGATGCTGTATCACTGACCGGTCACTGGGTGGCGCTGTATTACTGACCGGTCACTGGGTGATGCTGTATCACTGACCGGTCACTGGGTGATGCTGTATTACTGACCGGTCACTGGGTGATGCTGTATCACTGACCGGTCACTGGGTGATGCTGTATCACTGACCGGTCACTGGGTGGCGCTGTATTACTGACCGGTCACTGGGGGGCGCTGTATTACTGACCGGTCACTGGGTGATGCTGTATTACTGACCGGTCACTGGGTGATGCTGTATTACTGACCGGTCACTGGGTGATGCTGTATTACTGACCGGTCACTGGGTGGCGCTGTATTACTGACCGGTCACTGGGTGATGCTGTATTACTGACCGGTCACTGGGTGGCGCTGTATTACTGACCGGTCACTGGGTGGTGCTGTATCACTGACCGGTCACTGGGTGGTGCTGTATTACTGACCGGTCACTGGGTGGCGCTGTATTACTGACCGGTCACTGGGTGCCACTGTATTACTGACCGGTCACTGGGTGCCACTGTATTACTGACCGGTCACTGGGTGATGCTGTATTACTGACCGGTCACTGGGTGGCTCTGTATTACTGACCGGTCACTGGGTGATGCTGTATTACTGACCGGTCACTGGGTGATGCTGTATTACTGACCGGTCACTGGGTGATGCTGTATTACTGACCGGTCACTGGGTGGCGCTGTATTACTGACCGGTCACTGGGTGGTGCTGTATTACTGACCGGTCACTGGGTGATGCTGTATCACTGACCGGTCACTGGGTGGCGCTGTATTACTGACCGGTCACTGGGTGGCGCTGTATTACTGACCGGTCACTGGGTGGCGCTGTATTACTGACCGGTCACTGGGTGGCACTGTATTACTGACCGGTCACTGGGTGGCGCTGTATTACTGACCGGTCACTGGGTGGCACTGTATTACTGACCGGTCACTGGGTGATGCTGTATTACTGACCGGTCACTGGGTGGTGCTGTATTACTGACCGGTCACTGGGTGATGCTGTATTACTGACCGGTCACTGGGTGGCGCTGTATTACTGACCGGTCACTGGGTGCCACTGTATTACTGACCGGTCACTGGGTGCCACTGTATTACTGACCGGTCACTGGGGGGTGCTGTATTACTGACCGGTCACTGGGTGGCGCTGTATTACTGACCGGTCACTGGGTGATGCTGTATTACTGACCGGTCACTGGGTGATGCTGTATTACTGACCGGTCACTGGGTGGTGCTGTATCACTGACCGGTCACTGGGTGGCGCTGTATTACTGACCGGTCACTGGGTGATGCTGTATCACTGACCGGTCACTGGGTGATGCTGTATTACTGACCGGTCACTGGGTGGCGCTGTATTACTGACCGGTCACTGGGTGGCGCTGTATTACTGACCGGTCACTGGGTGATGCTGTATCACTGACCGGTCACTGGGTGATGCTGTATCACTGACCGGTCACTGGGGGGCGCTGTATTACTGACCGGTCACTGGGGGGCACTGTATTACTGACCGGTCACTGGGTGGTGCTGTATCACTGACCGGTCACTGGGTGGCGCTGTATTACTGACCGGTCACTGGGTGGCGCTGTATTACTGACCGGTCACTGGGTGATGCTGTATTACTGACCGGTCACTGGGTGGCGCTGTATCACTGACCGGTCACTGGGTGGCGCTGTATTACTGACCGGTCACTGGGTGATGCTGTATCACTGACCGGTCACTGGGTGATGCTGTATTACTGACCGGTCACTGGGTGATGCTGTATCACTGACCGGTCACTGGGTGATGCTGTATCACTGACCGGTCACTGGGTGGCGCTGTATTACTGACCGGTCACTGGGTGATGCTGTATCACTGACCGGTCACTGGGTGATGCTGTATTACTGACCGGTCACTGGGTGATGCTGTATCACTGACCGGTCACTGGGTGATGCTGTATCACTGACCGGTCACTGGGTGGCGCTGTATTACTGACCGGTCACTGGGGGGCGCTGTATTACTGACCGGTCACTGGGTGATGCTGTATTACTGACCGGTCACTGGGTGATGCTGTATTACTGACCGGTCACTGGGTGATGCTGTATTACTGACCGGTCACTGGGTGGCGCTGTATTACTGACCGGTCACTGGGTGATGCTGTATCACTGACCGGTCACTGGGTGGCGCTGTATTACTGACCGGTCACTGGGTGGTGCTGTATCACTGACCGGTCACTGGGTGGTGCTGTATTACTGACCGGTCACTGGGTGGCGCTGTATTACTGACCGGTCACTGGGTGCCACTGTATTACTGACCGGTCACTGGGTGCCACTGTATTACTGACCGGTCACTGGGTGATGCTGTATTACTGACCGGTCACTGGGTGGCTCTGTATTACTGACCGGTCACTGGGTGATGCTGTATTACTGACCGGTCACTGGGTGATGCTGTATTACTGACCGGTCACTGGGTGATGCTGTATTACTGACCGGTCACTGGGTGGCGCTGTATTACTGACCGGTCACTGGGTGGTGCTGTATTACTGACCGGTCACTGGGTGATGCTGTATCACTGACCGGTCACTGGGTGGCGCTGTATTACTGACCGGTCACTGGGTGGCGCTGTATTACTGACCGGTCACTGGGTGGCGCTGTATTACTGACCGGTCACTGGGTGGCACTGTATTACTGACCGGTCACTGGGTGGCGCTGTATTACTGACCGGTCACTGGGTGGCACTGTATTACTGACCGGTCACTGGGTGATGCTGTATTACTGACCGGTCACTGGGTGGTGCTGTATTACTGACCGGTCACTGGGTGATGCTGTATTACTGACCGGTCACTGGGTGGCGCTGTATTACTGACCGGTCACTGGGTGCCACTGTATTACTGACCGGTCACTGGGTGCCACTGTATTACTGACCGGTCACTGGGGGGTGCTGTATTACTGACCGGTCACTGGGTGGCGCTGTATTACTGACCGGTCACTGGGTGGCGCTGTATTACTGACCGGTCACTGGGTGGCGCTGTATCACTGACCGGTCACTGGGTGGTGCTGTATTACTGACCGGTCACTGGGTGGCGCTGTATTACTGACCGGTCACTGGGTGGCGCTGTATTACTGACCGGTCACTGGGTGGCGCTGTATCACTGACCGGTCACTGGGTGGTGCTGTATCACTGACCGGTCACTGGGTGGCGCTGTATTACTGACCGGTCACTGGGTGGCACTGTATTACTGACCGGTCACTGGGTGGCGCTGTTTCACTGACCGGTCACTGGGTGGCGCTGTATTACTGACCGGTCACTGGGTGGCACTGTATTACTGACCGGTCACTGGGTGGCGCTGTATTACTGACCGGTCACTGGGGGGCGCTGTATTACTGACCGGTCACTGGGTGGCACTGTATTACTGACCGGTCACTGGGTGATGCTGTATTACTGACCGGTCACTGGGTGGCGCTGTATCACTGACCGGTCACTGGGTGGCGCTGTATCACTGACCGGTCACTGGGTGGCGCTGTATTACTGACCGGTCACTGGGTGGCGCTGTATTACTGACCGGTCACTGGGTGGCGCTGTATTACTGACCGGTCACTGGGTGGCGCTGTATTACTGACCGGTCACTGGGTGGCGCTGTATTACTGACCGGTCACTGGGTGGCGCTGTATTACTGACCGGTCACTGGGTGGCGCTGTATTACTGACCGGTCACTGGGTGGTGCTGTATTACTGACCGGTCACTGGGTGATGCTGTATTACTGACCGGTCACTGGGTGGCGCTGTATTACTGACCGGTCACTGGGTGGCGCTGTGTCACTGACCGGTCACTGGGTGTTACTGTATTACTGACCGGTCACTGGGTGATGCTGTATTACTGACCGGTCACTGGGTGGCGCTGTGTCACTGACCGGTCACTGGGTGGCTCTGTATTACTGACCGGTCACTGGGTGGTGCTGTATTACTGACCGGTCACTGGGTGGTGCTGTATTACTGACCGGTCACTGGGGGGCGCTGTATTACTGACCGGTCACTGGGTGGCGCTGTATCACTGACCGGTCACTGGGTGGTGCTGTATTACTGACCGGTCACTGGGTGGCGCTGTATTACTGACCGGTCACTGGGTGGCGCTGTATTACTGACCGGTCACTGGGGGGCGCTGTATTACTGACCGGTCACTGGGTGGCGCTGTATTACTGACCGGTCACTGGGTGGCGCTGTATCACTGACCGGTCACTGGGTGGTGCTGTATTACTGACCGGTCACTGGGTGGCGCTGTATTACTGACCGGTCACTGGGTGGTGCTGTATTACTGACCGGTCACTGGGTGGCACTGTATTACTGACCGGTCACTGGGTGGCGCTGTATTACTGACCGGTCACTGGGTGGTGCTGTATTACTGACCGGTCACTGGGTGGCACTGTATTACTGACCGGTCACTGGGTGGCTCTGTATTACTGACCGGTCACTGGGTGGCGCTGTATTACTGACCGGTCACTGGGTGATGCTGTATCACTGACCGGTCACTAGGCGGCGCTGTATCACTGACCGGTCACTGGGTGGTGCTGTATTACTGACCGGTCACTGGGTGGCGCTGTATTACTGACCGGTCACTGGGTGGTGCTGTATTACTGACCGGTCACTGGGTGGTGCTGTATTACTGACCGGTCACTGGGTGCCACTGTATTACTGACCGGTCACTGGGTGGTGCTGTATTACTGACCGGTCACTGGGTGGCGCTGTATTACTGACCGGTCACTGGGTGATGCTGTATCACTGACCGGTCACTGGGTGGCGCTGTATTACTGACCGGTCACTAGGTGGCGCTGTATCACTGACCGGTCACTGGGTGATGCTGTGTCACTGACCGGTCACTGGGTGGCACTGTATTACTGACCGGTCACTGGGTGGTGCTGTATTACTGACCGGTCACTGTGTGGCGCTGTATTACTGACCGGTCACTGGGTGATGCTGTATCACTGACCGGTCACTGGGTGGCGCTGTATTACTGACCGGTCACTAGGTGGCGCTGTATCACTGACCGGTCACTGGGTGATGCTGTGTCACTGACCGGTCACTGGGTGGCGCTGTATTACTGACCGGTCACTGGGTGGCGCTGTATTACTGACCGGTCACTGGGTGGCGCTGTATTACTGACCGGTCACTGGGTGGCGCTGTATTACTGACCGGTCACTGGGTGGTGCTGTATTACTGACCGGTCACTGGGTGATGCTGTATCACTGACCGGTCACTGGGTGGTGCTGTATTACTGACCGGTCACTGGGTGGTGCTGTATTACTGACCGGTCACTGGGTGATGCTGTATTACTGACCGGTCACTGGGGGGCGCTGTATTACTGACCGGTCACTGGGTGATGCTGTATCACTGACCGGTCACTGGGTGGCGCTGTATTACTGACCGGTCACTGGGTGGCGCTGTATCACTGACCGGTCACTGGGTGGCGCTGTATTACTGACCGGTCACTGGGTGATGCTGTATTACTGACCGGTCACTGGCTGGCGCTGTATTACTGACCGGTCACTGGGGGGCGCTGTATCACTGACCGGTCACTGGGTGGCACTGTATTACTGACCGGTCACTGGGGGGCACTGTATCACTGACCGGTCACTGGGTGGCACTGTATTACTGACCGGTCACTGGGTGGCGCTGTATTACTGACCGGTCACTGGGTGGCGCTGTATTACTGACCGGTCACTGGGTGGTGCTGTATTACTGACCGGTCACTGGGTGGCGCTGTATTACTGACCGGTCACTGGGTGGCGCTGTATTACTGACCGGTCACTGGGTGGCGCTGTATCACTGACCGGTCACTGGGTGGTGCTGTATCACTGACCGGTCACTGGGTGGCGCTGTATTACTGACCGGTCACTGGGTGGCACTGTATTACTGACCGGTCACTGGGTGGCGCTGTTTCACTGACCGGTCACTGGGTGGCGCTGTATTACTGACCGGTCACTGGGTGGCACTGTATTACTGACCGGTCACTGGGTGGCGCTGTATTACTGACCGGTCACTGGGGGGCGCTGTATTACTGACCGGTCACTGGGTGGCACTGTATTACTGACCGGTCACTGGGTGATGCTGTATTACTGACCGGTCACTGGGTGGCGCTGTTTCACTGACCGGTCACTGGGTGGCGCTGTATCACTGACCGGTCACTGGGTGGCGCTGTATTACTGACCGGTCACTGGGTGGCGCTGTATTACTGACTGGTCACTGGGTGGCGCTGTATTACTGACCGGTCACTGGGTGGCGCTGTATTACTGACCGGTCACTGGGTGGCGCTGTATTACTGACCGGTCACTGGGTGGCGCTGTATTACTGACCGGTCACTGGGTGGCGCTGTATTACTGACCGGTCACTGGGTGGTGCTGTATTACTGACCGGTCACTGGGTGATGCTGTATTACTGACCGGTCACTGGGTGGCGCTGTATTACTGACCGGTCACTGGGTGGCGCTGTGTCACTGACCGGTCACTGGGTGTTACTGTATTACTGACCGGTCACTGGGTGATGCTGTATTACTGACCGGTCACTGGGTGGCGCTGTATTACTGACCGGTCACTGGGTGGCGCTGTGTCACTGACCGGTCACTGGGTGGCTCTGTATTACTGACCGGTCACTGGGTGGTGCTGTATTACTGACCGGTCACTGGGTGGTGCTGTATTACTGACCGGTCACTGGGGGGCGCTGTATTACTGACCGGTCACTGGGTGGCGCTGTATCACTGACCGGTCACTGGGTGGTGCTGTATTACTGACCGGTCACTGGGTGGCGCTGTATTACTGACCGGTCACTGGGTGGCGCTGTATTACTGACCGGTCACTGGGGGGCGCTGTATTACTGACCGGTCACTGGGTGGCGCTGTATTACTGACCGGTCACTGGGTGGCGCTGTATCACTGACCGGTCACTGGGTGGTGCTGTATTACTGACCGGTCACTGGGTGGCGCTGTATTACTGACCGGTCACTGGGTGGTGCTGTATTACTGACCGGTCACTGGGTGGCACTGTATTACTGACCGGTCACTGGGTGGCGCTGTATTACTGACCGGTCACTGGGTGGTGCTGTATTACTGACCGGTCACTGGGTGGCACTGTATTACTGACCGGTCACTGGGTGGCTCTGTATTACTGACCGGTCACTGGGTGGCGCTGTATTACTGACCGGTCACTGGGTGGCGCTGTATTACTGACCGGTCACTGGGTGATGCTGTATCACTGACCGGTCACTAGGCGGCGCTGTATCACTGACCGGTCACTGGGTGGTGCTGTATTACTGACCGGTCACTGGGTGGCGCTGTATTACTGACCGGTCACTGGGTGGTGCTGTATTACTGACCGGTCACTGGGTGGTGCTGTATTACTGACCGGTCACTGGGTGCCACTGTATTACTGACCGGTCACTGGGTGGTGCTGTATTACTGACCGGTCACTGGGTGGCGCTGTATTACTGACCGGTCACTGGGTGATGCTGTATCACTGACCGGTCACTGGGTGGCGCTGTATTACTGACCGGTCACTAGGTGGCGCTGTATCACTGACCGGTCACTGGGTGATGCTGTATTACTGACCGGTCACTGGGTGATGCTGTATTACTGACCGGTCACTGGGTGATGCTGTATTACTGACCGGTCACTGGGTGATGCTGTATTACTGACCGGTCACTGGGTGGCGCTGTATCACTGACCGGTCACTGGGTGGCACTGTATCACTGACCGGTCACTGGGTGATGCTGTATTACTGACCGGTCACTGGGTGGCACTGTATTACTGACCGGTCACTGGGTGGCGCTGTATCACTGACCGGTCACTGGGTGATGCTGTATCACTGACCGGTCACTGGGTGATGCTGTATTACTGACCGGTCACTGGGTGGCGCTGTATTACTGACCGGTCACTGGGTGGCGCTGTATTACTGACCGGTCACTGGGTGGCGCTGTATTACTGACCGGTCACTGGGTGGCGCTGTATTACTGACCGGTCACTGGGTGGCGCTGTGTCACTGACCGGTCACTGGGTGGCGCTGTATTACTGACCGGTCACTGGGTGCCACTGTATTACTGACCGGTCACTGGGTGGCGCTGTATTACTGACCGGTCACTGGGTGGCGCTGTATTACTGACCGGTCACTGGGTGGTGCTGTATCACTGACCGGTCACTGGGTGGCACTGTATTACTGACCGGTCACTGGGTGGCGCTGTATTACTGACCGGTCACTGGGTGGTGCTGTATTACTGACCGGTCACTGGGGGGCGCTGTATTACTGACCGGTCACTGGGTGGTGCTGTATCACTGACCGGTCACTGGGTGGCACTGTATTACTGACCGGTCACTGGGTGGCGCTGTATTACTGACCGGTCACTGGGTGGCGCTGTATTACTGACCGGTCACTGGGTGGCGCTGTATCACTGACCGGTCACTGGGTGATGCTGTATTACTGACCGGTCACTGGGTGATGCTGTATTACTGACCGGTCACTGGGTGGTGCTGTATTACTGACCGGTCACTGGGGGGCGCTGTATTACTGACCGGTCACTGGGTGATGCTGTATTACTGACCGGTCACTGGGTGATGCTGTATTACTGACCGGTCACTGGGTGGCGCTGTATTACTGACCGGTCACTGGGTGGTGCTGTATCACTGACCGGTCACTGGGTGGCGCTGTATTACTGACCGGTCACTGGGTGGCACTGTATTACTGACCGGTCACTGGGTGGCACTGTATCACTGACCGGTCACTGGGTGGCACTGTATTACTGACCGGTCACTGGTGTTAAGTAATGGGTTAAGAGACATTGCAATTAGTTGTCTCATTTATGTTAAGTGTTCAGTGATTGACACTGATATGTAAAGGGGCTTCAGGTGGACTCTGGAGCTTGTGATGATCTGTAGAGTTCTGTGCAGAGTGAGTTTGAACCATTAAAGGTGTGTTGGTGAAAAAGGAGCTGAACTCTTGCCTCTTCATACCACAGCATCTAGTACATGTTAGCAATGGTAGCAGAGAATGGTTGCTGTGTAAATGTGAAGGGTTGAAAGATACAATGTTTCCAGATCAAACCAAGGAGTGAAAAAAAAAAGGGAAAGATGGCTGAACCCAGGACAAAGATGGCTGGTTATAATTATCCTCCCCTATTTTCTGAAAGGGGATGGTACGACCAATGGAGAAGTGCAGTAGTTATGTGGACTAAGGTGACTGCTTTAGGAAAGAGAAAACAAGGTATGGCATTGGCTCTTTCTTTACCATATGGCAGTAAAATCCGAAACAAAGTGCTTTCTGAGCTGGAGTTGGAAGAGTTAGACTCAGAAGAAGGTTTGGCGACTTTATTACTTTATATGGATAAGATTTATAAGAAAGATGACTTGTTAAGTGCGTATGAAGCATGGTCGGATTTTGATAAGTTCCGGAAAATGGAGGATTTATCTATGGAAGACTATATAATGGAATTTGGCAGACTATATAAAAAGCTGCAGAAACACAGGCTGGAATTTCCACAGTCTGTGTTGGCCTTTAAATTACTTGACTGTGTTAGAGTGAGCAACATGGATAGGCTCCTGGTTTTGACAGGAGTTCAGTTTACGGATAACGATACCTTATTCGAACAGATGACAACAGCGTTAAAAAAAATTCTGGGGAAACATTCGATTCCGATGGCTCTGATGACCCAAATAGGTCAGCCTGCAATAAGGCAGAATATGGAAGATACACTACTAACAGGATGGCAAAATCGTATGACTACAAACAGGTTTCAAGACTATAAAAGGAGACCGAGACAAGGAAATTATGAAGACAGAAACCCAGTTAGAACCTACAATAGGAAGATGAACCCCAGAAATGCACGGGGCATGATAAATCGATGTTTTCGATGTGACTCTCAATACCATTATGCTTTCAACTGTCCAACTCGTTATGATAGAGTATTTGAAGCGACACATGACACGGAAGAATCAGAAGAGGAAAAAGATAGCGACCAGAAAGAAGGCATTGTCCTATTAACAAGCTGCTTTACACCGGTAATGAGTGTGTTGGTTGCAGAATCTTTTAACTGTGCTGTATTGGACAGTGGCTGCACATCTACTGTGTGTGGGATTGACTGGTTAAAATGTTATCTGGACTCATTGGATGCTGAAAATCGTAACAAGGTTAAGGAATTTAAAAGTTCCATAAGTTTCAGGTTTCAGGATGATAATACTCTGAAGTTGCTGAAAAGAGTGGTGATCCCTTGCAATATTGCTGGAGTGAATCATTTCATTAGCACGGATGTTGTATCAAGTGAGATACCTTTGCTTCTGAACAGACCGTCGATGAAGAAAGCACACATGAAGCTGGATATGGAACAGGATAAGGCAACAGTTTTTGGAAAGACGGTGGACTTACAATTTACACAATCGGGACATTATTGTATTCCATTATTGACAAATAATATTTCAAGTAGAGTGGTTAAGGATGTATTAATGACAGTTGATAATGCGACTTTAGCTGATAAAAAGCTTGTTGTAGTAAAACTGCATAGGCAATTTGCACATCCGTCTCCTCGGAGGCTGAAAAATTTATTAAAGGATGCAGGGGTAAGGGATGACGACTATTCTAAGCTGATAGAACAGGTTAGTGATCGCTGTGAAGTTTGCAGGAAGTACAGAAGGACACCAGCACGACCGATAGTAACCCTACCTTTGGCCAGGGATTTTAATGACAATGTGGCCATGGACCTTAAGATCTGGGATAAAGCAAATAATATATTTACTTTGCATTTTGTAGATTTAGCTACCAGATTTAGTCAATCAACGATTGTACGAAGTAAAGAAAAGAGTAATTTTGGACAAAATTGTGGAAAAATGGATCGGGACAGGAATGGGTCCACCAACAAAATTCTTTACGGACAATGGGGGAGAATTTGCTAATGATGAGTTTAGGGCTATGTGTGAAAACATGAATATCAGAGTTAAGAACACGGCTGCCGAAAGCCCATTTAGTAATGGTGGCTGCGAAAGAAATCATGCTGTTATCGATGACATGCTTCAGAAAATTTTGGCAGATCGACCAAACTGCATGCTAAATTCAGCTTTAGCATGGGCGGTACATGCAAATAATTCATCGCAGATGGTTGGGGGCTATAGTCCTTATCAGTTAGTGTTTGGTAGAAATCCTAAAATTCCCTCCATTTTGGATGACCAGCCTCCAGCTTGGGAAGGGACTACAATTATCTCAGGTTTTGCTGAACATTTAAACGCGTTACATAGCAGTAGAAAAGCTTTTTTGGAAGCAGAAGTCTCTGAAAGAATTCGCAGAGCTTTAAGACATAATGTACGGCCATCAGATGCCGTTTTTCAGCAAGGAGACATGGTATACTATAAGAGAGACAATTCTAATGAATGGAAAGGCCCAGGGAAGATCATAGGCATAGATGGCAAATCATTTATTTTGCAACATGGTAATCAAACTGTTAGGGTACATTCATCAAGGATAATGGGTACCGATTACAAATTTTCAAATTTAGACAGAGCAGACAGACAAGACGAGGAGCCAGAGTCATCTGGTACGCAGGTGTTACAGAACTATGAGGACCAGTTAACTGATATAGACAGGGTTTCTGTAGAGGAACACGATACTTCTGATAAATTAGATCAGGCCATTTTTCCGAAAGGGCAACTGCCAAAGGTTGGTACAAAAGTGACATACTTGCCTGAAGGGTCTAGTCAATGGAAGGATGCAACTGTTATTAGTAGAGCAGGGAAGGCCACTGAAAAGTATAAACATTGGTTGAATGTACAGCATTCAGGGGAGGAAGTTAAGACAATGGATTGGGAAAACGAAGTTCAAAAATGGAGGGCACAGAAACGCAGTGCTAGTTCAGATAGTACATCAGATAGTGAACAGGTTTGCAGGATAAGGTCGAGAACTATTGAAAGGACATCCCGCTACAGAAGAGAAAGATCAAGCAGTAGCAATACAGAACGAGATACCAGGCAGGAAAGGGGACGTAGTTTATCAAGATCTCGGAACAGGAGTAAGACTATGAATATTAATAGAAGTAGAAGCCCACATGCACGTGAGATTTTGGTGGCTTCAAATAAATTAGATGAAAAAGTTATCAAAGATGCTAAACAGCAAGAATGGAGTGAATTTGGGGTATACACGGAAGTACCGGAAAGGGGACAAAAAGCTCTATCCCACAGATGGATTTGTACAGAAAAGGCTCTTCCAGATGGAACTTATAAGGCAAAGGCCAGGCTTGTGGCAAGGGGATTTGAAGAAAACTTAGACGATCAGGACTTAAGGGTAGATTCACCTACAGCAGGAAAGGTTATTTTAAAGATCTTCTTGGCTCTATTAGCCACAAAGGCATGGGAATGCAAATCTATAGATATAAAAGCTGCCTTTTTGCAGGGGCATCAGCTCCAGAGAGACATTTTTCTCCGTCCTAAAGAAGCAGCTAACACAGAAGGGGCACTCTGGAAGTTGAACAAATGTGTATATGGATTAAATGATGCATCTAGAGTGTGGTACTTTTCAGTAAGGTCAGTTTTGTTAAAGGTAGGCTGTTGCCAGTTGAAAGCAGATCCTGCAATGTTTTACTGGCACTATAAAGGAAATCTTGCTGGCATCTTCATGATGCATGCCGATGATGTTTTGTGGGGTGGGACTAGTGATTTTGAAGCTATTGTAATCTCTGGTTTGAGGAAAGAATTCAGGGTTGGAAGTCAGGCTTCCGGTGCATTTAAATATATTGGACTGGAAATCGGACAGACTAAGTTAGGGGTAACTTTACGTCAGCAGTCTTATTTGGAAAGCATCAGCCCGATAGCAATTAGTCGTGGCCGAGTTTCACAAAAAGACGCAATGGTTTCGAAGATAGAAAAAGAGCAACTGCAAAGTTTAATTGGGCAAGTGAATCGGTTAGGTAGACAGACTAGACCAGATGTGAGTTTTGATGTCTTAGAGTTGAGTACAAAAATGAATGATCCCAAAGTGGAAGACATAATAACAGCAAATAAAGTGTTGGCCAAACTAAAAATGCAGGAGTGTGTTTTGAAGTTCCTGGTTTTAAGTGATCTTAGGCATTTGAAACTCATAGTTTATAGTGATGCGTCCTATGCAAATTTATGTGATGGAGTTTCAAGTGCAGGAGGTTTTATAATTTTCCTTTTGGGGAACAATGTTAAATGTTGCCCTCTTGTGTGGGAAACAAAGAAAATAAGGAGAGTGGTCAAAAGCACTTTGGCTGCTGAGACATTAAGCTTAGTGGAAGCGGTGGATATGGCCTTTTATACAAGTCAGATATTGACAGAAATTTTGGGATTAGAGGATTTAGGTAATAACCTATTGACTGTCACATTGACAATAAATCTCTGTGGGAAAATGTGCACTCTACAAAAAGTGTCAATGAAAAGAGGTTACAGATAGACATCGCAAGTTTAAAGCAGATGTTCGACAGAGGGGAAATAACAAAAATTAAATGGGTTGACAGTAGCTATCAACTGTCAGACTGTTTCACGAAAAGAGGGGCTAGTTCACAGAAACTTTTAGATATCGTGAATGAAGGGCGTCTGTTTCTGTGAATGTTTTTTTCTCTTCTACTTAAAAAAAGAAGGGGGAATCAGGTGTGTGTTTTAGTTTCATGAAATTTTAGTTTCTTGAAATTTTGTTTTCACCTAATTGTTTTTTTTCTCCAAGGAAGGGGAGACTGTTAAGTAATGGGTTAAGAGACATTGCAATTAGTTGTCTCATTTATGTTAAGTGTTCAGTGATTGACACTGATATGTAAAGGGGCTTCAGGTGGACTCTGGAGCTTGTGATGATCTGTAGAGTTCTGTGCAGAGTGAGTTTGAACCATTAAAGGTGTGTTGGTAAAAAAGGAGCTGAGGAGGGCGGACGCCCTTGCCTTTGCCTCCCTGATCGCCCGCCGTAGAATCCTGTTTGGCTGGCGGTCAGCAGCACCGCCCAGAGCTGCAGACTGGCTGTCCGACCTCTCGAATTCTCTCCAAATGGAGAAAATCAAATTCGCCATCCGAGGGTCGGACGACGGCTTCCACAGAACGTGGGAGCCATTCATGCAATTGTTCCGGGACCTGTTTGTGGCCAACGTACAAGAGGAAGAATAGTCGGGGGAAGGTAGCCGGCGGGGAGGGGGGGGGGGGGGGGCTACGGGCTCGTTACGGGGGTTTGAGGGCTAGCTAAGGCCCAAAACCAAACTAAATAAATGCCAATAAACATGTTGGGGAATGTAAAATATGTATGCCGGCAAAGAGGGGGAGGCCACAGTTATTACTACGAAGATGCTCACCTGTAAATATATATGTTAATTTTTGCGTGTTTTTTTTTTCTCTCTCTAACAATTTGTAATTTGTTCAATATAAAACATGAAAACTGAATAAAAAACATTTATAAAAAAAAAAAGGAGCTGAACGCTTGCCTCGGGGCAGCACGGTAGCATTGTGGATAGCACAATCGCTTCACAGCTCCAGGGTCCCAGGTTCGATTCCGGCTTGGGTCACTGTCTGTGCGGAGTCTGCACATCCTCCCCGTGTGTGCGTGGGTTTCCTCCGGGTGCTCCGGTTTCCTCCCACAGTCCAAAGATGTGCAGGTTAGGTGGATTGGCCATGATAAATTGCCCTTAGTGTCCAAAATTGCCCTTGGTGTTGGGTGGGGTTACTGGGTTATGGGGATAGGGTGGAGGTGTTGACCTTGGGTAGGGTGCTCTTTCCAAGAGCCGGTGCAGACTCGATGGGCCGAATGGCCTCCTTCTGCACTGTAAATTCTATGATATTTTCAAACCACAGCATCTAGTACATGTTAACAACTGGGTGGTGCGGTATCACTGACCGGTCACTGGGTGGCGCTGTATCACTGACCGGTCACTGGGTGGTGCTGTGTCACTGACCGGTCACTGGGTGATGCTGTATTACTGACCGGTCACTGGGTGGCGCTGTATTACTGACCGGTCACTGGGTGGCGCTGTATCACTGACCGGTCACTGGGTGGCGCTGTATCACTGACCGGTCACTGGGTGGCGCTGTATCACTGACCGGTCACTGGGTGATGCTGTATTACTGACCGGTCACTGGGTGGCGCTGTATTACTGACCGGTCACTGGGTGGCGCTGTATTACTGACCGGTCACTGGGTGGTGCTGTATTACTGACCGGTCACTGGGTGCCACTGTATTACTGACCGGTCACTGGGTGGCGCTGTATTACTGACCGGTCACTGGGTGATGCTGT